>NC_034594.1:165641769-165692237 GCF_900095145.1 Mus pahari
TTTTTTTTTTTTTTTAAATATATTTTAGTTGATAAGCCTCCAAAAGAAGCCAGGAGAATGGAGAGGTTGTGGCTCCAAACATTACAAACAAATAAACAGATTTAGAGGACGGTAAGATGCCCAAGGACACTGGTCAATCAAGTATCCAAGAAGTATCGAATATTAGAATCAGTTAGCTGGACTCAAGGTCCAAGGGTAGAACTTTAATTTGGGATTTTATTTATTTACTCAGTTATTAATTTTCAGAGTGTGTGTCTGTGTGTGGACATGTGAACACTAAAGCATGTGTGTAGAGGTCAAGAGGCAATTTGTAGTCACTTCTCTTATTCCATCAGGTAGGTCCTCGCATGGAAATCTGGGTTGTTAACCTTGCCAACAATGACCTTTACTCTCCAAGCATCTTACTTGCTCAAGTGTGCTAGATCATCCAAGAAATCAGACACCATAGCTAGATTTTATGGTGACAAGTATTCTCACTAGTCACACAGAAGCCACTTTGTAATCAAAAGTAGTCTGTATCCTCAGAATGACATGTTTCTAGGGCTGGAAGCTTTTGCATTTTGTGGTGCTGTGGAACTGTGAGAGGCAGCCTGGTTTCTGGGTGAGCTAGATTTAAAACCCTGGTGACCCAGCAGGTGCATGCAAGGGATGGTAGGCATTTTGCCACACTCCTAGACACCAGGCTCCTGACATGAGGCCTCAGCTCTTCATAATTCTGTGGTCATCCGTCATGTAAGGGCAATGTCCCAAGCCCCTCCACAGGTAGAGGACATGACCACAGATCATGTAGCCTCAAGACAGATCTCCCTTTTATAGAGGCACCTAAAGGCCTGAAAGCTTAGCCAGTTAAGCTTTCCTTCCCAGACATTCCTCCCTGCAAAAGCTATTTAACCTCAGGCCAGCCCTGAGAAAGTGGGGTGTGGTTTTTACTCATTAACTTCCCACCATGACAATAAATGTCTTAAAACCATGTCTTTTCTCATCTGAGTCCGCAGTGGGGAGCAATGGAGCAAACCTTCCTCTAAAGAGCCAGCCATCTAATCTCTTACAGAAGGCCTATCAGCGCTACAAGCCATAGTCTTCACCAAGCCAAGCCGCCCCACAAAGCAAACCAAGAACTCTTTCCTTATTGCAGGACCCAGCTGGAGTTCTCCCCACTTCTCCCTTTGGCCCAGGCTAGATCCAGCCTTTGGTCCCCCACTCTTTTGAGGCATCCGGCAGTGTCTGTGGTGCCCAAGAATCTGAGAACCCACTCTTCCCGGCCTCTGTGCAGGTCCAGGGACTCCTGAGTCTGACTCCAGCAGTCCCTGGGACCCCAGACTGTGCTCCTCCAAGGTCTCTTGACTTCTCACAGCCCAAAGTGCAGCCAAACTTCCTTCGTCCTGCCTCACTCAGCAGCCCAAGCCCCAGAGCAGATGCAAGACAACACCTTTTAACCCACATGGTGCCACTGTGTGTATCCACAACAGAGATTGCCCAGTAGGTAATTGTACTGGCTAGTTTTGTGTCAACTTGACACAGCTGGAGTTATCACAGAGAAAGGAGCTTCAGTTGGGGAAATGCCTCCATGAGGTCCAGCTGTAAGGCATTTTCTCAATTAGTGATCAAGGGGGGAGGTCCCCTTGTGGGTGGTGCCATCTCTGGGATGGTAGTCTTGGTTCTCTAAGAGAGCAGGCTGAGCAAGCCAGGGGAAGCAAACCAGTAAGTAACATCCTGTCATGACCTCTGCATCAGCTTCTGCTTCTTGACTTGCTTGAGTTCCAGTCCTGACATCCTTTGGTGATTAACAGCAATGTGGAATGTGTAAGCTGAATAAACCCTTTCCTCCCCAACTTGCTTCTTGTTCACGATGTTTGTGCAGGAATAGAAACCTTGACTAAGACAGTAATCAAGCTATTACAACTCTAGAGCTCAGTTCCCCAGAAGGTACCAAGGCAAGAAGTTCTGTTTTTCTGTATCTACTATTCTCCTTGTTCATCTGTTATTCTGACTTCTTAACGAGGTCATATGCCATTACCACCTTCTCTAAGGTTTCTACTCTGATAAAATATAGGTAGAATTTAGGATTACCTACAGTTAACCATATTTCTCCAATTTTATTTTAGTTCCTGAGGTGTACCTCAGTATTTTCTAATATGACTCTAGGTGAGTGATAGAGTGGGAAGAGGCATGGCCTACTCAGATGGATGGCAGAGCTTCACGGTCTCAGCCTGGTACTTTCCCACTCTACAACATCCATGGTGATGGGGTAGTATCATTTGAAGAACCATATAACCATCAAATTAAAGTTAATATCTATGAGACTTGTTATGACTTTTCAGTGTTCTGTGAACCAAATGAGCAGGAATGATTTTAGCTCGTGAAACTTTTGGCAGCTCTCTATGAACTATCCCAAGCCCTCCACCTGCTTCATCTTGTAGGTTTCCAACTGGTCTTCCAGGCTGAATATGTCTCTGTCTCATGACTTAAGGACTTCAAAACTGGGTACAGATTGTATAATCACCTCCTTATGTGAAATAAGAGACACTTACAAGGCCATATCTTTTAAACCCACATGTCTATTTAGACATCAGAATGTTAAGATTATTGGGTATTTTGACACTTGTCAACTTCAAAGTTAATTATGACCTTTCTCAGCTGTTGTAGGACTTTTCTAAGTCCATTCTTGACCTCATAGATTTTGAAGATGAACAGATAAAACCTCAAGTCTAGGAGAAGCTGGGGGATCTTCTGAGAGTCTTCCTTCCTATTGAGGAAGCTGGATGAAGACAGTAACTGGCTGTAGCAGGTCAACCTGGTGATCAGATCATTAAGTGAAAAAGCAAGGGGCTAATGACAGGGTTTTTCTTCTTGCACCACTGTATACCTTCCTTTACTCTGCCCCCTTCCAGTGCATATCCCAGAGCTCACCAGTGCTGGCCTTACACAGGTAAGCAGGACTTGCTTTCACTCTCCTTCACATTTCTTCTATTTTTGGCAAGGCTGTATCTCAGCGATCTCCGGGTGCTTCATTATCCACTTATTTTCTGTTTGATTTGTCCCCTTCTCTGGCTAGCAATTTCACTGGTACAGCTCAAAATTACTTTTAACGTGTCTTTCAACTCATTTAAAGTCACCTCCCCTTCATGCTAGACTAGGCTTTCTCCTAAACTAATCTCTGTGGTAGCAAATTAAGGTCAATCTACATTAGATATACCACCAATCAGAGTTTATAATGAGAATCCTTCCACTTATTAGTTTTGTTTTAAATTAAGTGGAATGATAAATGGGAGCGACTCAGAGCTCGGAGCACTGAAGACCACAGCTGCAATTCTCCAGGCAAGAGCAGAGAGGTCTCAGCATGTGGAGTTACCCCCCTCCCCCAGACATCCTCACACCAGAGTGGCAGAGTAAGCTGTAGGGATGAAGCTCAGGGACCTGTTGATAGGTTCTAATGTTGAAAAACTCAGAGCACAAAGGCCAGGAAGAGCTCACACCTTGTATATCTAGATGTTTAAAGATTCAGAATGTAGAAACTCCTAAGTAAATACTATTCTTAATGCATTGATTATTTTACCTAAGTGACTTCCTGATCACCAGCTAACACTCAGGATCTTAAACTCAGAATTCTCAGGGTGCTATTGCCATAGGGAATATGGAAACAGCTGATCCCTGGCCTTGGTCTTCTTTGAACTCCCAGCTCTGATTTGCACAGAACCTTTGAATACATGCATGTAATGCCAGGATGTGGACATCCATTCTTATTTTGTGCAGTTATAACATGCCCATAATATCTGGGCAGAGTGAGCATAGGAAAAGTGTCCTCAAGGCTTGTGGCCAGAAGAGGGCTGTCACTGTGTGTAGGTGTGGTACTGACAGGAAGGTAGAGTGACACTGTGCACTCTAGGTAGCACAGGTTCCTTGGCTCATGACCTTCTTATTCTATGGAGTTGAGTGCAGTCAGAGGAGCTGGATAGAAGGTGGGGGCACCCTCCAAACTGTAGGGTCAAGGTTCAGTCCCCCTGGGTGGACTCAAAAGATCACAATGGAACCTCAGTAGAGTTTTGAGAGAGACTAAAAGGAGAAGCAGAGCCGATACCAATTATTGCTTTGTGGCTATTGCCATCTTATTTTTACCAGGCAGTTTCCATTGTAAGTGATACCCATTTTGATTATATTAATAAGCACTATGTACCCTCAAGAATTTCACAAACTATTCCGACGGTGGCAGTTGTAAGTGGATAGTGTAGTCTGCTGTCCTGGTGGTCTCCATCTCTCTTCTGAATGTTCTCCACCCACCCCTACAACAGTGACTGGGACACAGAGGGCAGGACAGACTTCAGCCTAGGGTGAACCTTCAGTGTCTAACTTTCATAGACTGTATTTTGAGATAGAAGCACTGTGCCAGGAAGATCCTGAAACCCATGCTGCTCTCTCCCTTCAAGAGGTTAAGGTCTAAGGTCAAAGGACTAGAAGCCACCGGCCCCTGTTTCTGTGCCGACTCATTCCTCCTGAGCCAGGATAGTACACTCCGAGTGAAGAAGAGGACACCAAAGTGACTGACAGGCTTAGAGGCTGATTGGCCACAGGCATGGGGGACAATCCCCTGGGTAATTACTACTCTTTCCCAGATGTAACAAAACTTCTCTCTGTTCTTAGAGGACATTAACTAATCAGGAGTGTAAAAAGCTTTCACCTGACTCAGAGGGAGAGGCACAGAGGCAAGCAGTGCACAATCAGGTGCGTCGAGAGTAATCATGCAAGCGAGTGCGGTGACAATCACCGTGGTGACCGGTTTCCTACCAGGCTCCTCCTGCACTACAATTTGATCATTCTTTGATCAGTTTTTGGATAGGTTCTCTGGTGTTGTGGCTTTTTTTTTTTTTTTTTTTAACTAAACTAAAAAAGAGAGCCCCTACCTCCCAGAATCTCCTTAAGGAAACAAAACAGGGCAGTGCGTGTCATTCTGTTACTTGACACTGGCCTGGCACTCAAAGTCAGATCATCTTTGTGGGATTCTCCTATTGGATATGAAAAAAAAAGTCACCATTGTCACCACAGAATATTTAGTGCCCTTTCCTCAGACTTGGTTTATTGAAATAACCTGTCATAGAATTCCCTTTACTCCCTGATCACCCTAATCTGGGGTCAGCCATTATACAAAGCATCTCACTAAAATCCAAATCCTGAGTTCCCTGCAAATATGAATTCTCTCTAACTGCAATGAGGACTTAACCTGCTTAACTCTAGATATGGTACTAGGGGTTTGGGCTATAAAGGCTGTCACTTGCAGCCTTCCTGACAAGTCTGTTGGCATGTTTTGGATGACTCCAAGAATGGAATGGCTGGCTGTGCTGTAAATATGTACTTAATTTTGCCAGACAGTTTCAGATTGTTTTCCAAGTGGTTGCTGCAATTCAGAGTCTCAGCCCTATGGTGTGAGCGAGCACACAAATCCCACCACATCTGCCCCTGCACTTCCTGCTTTCACTCCTTCAGATCTGGCCACCCAGGAGGTATAAACTGGGAGTTATTTGCCATTTTAAATCCATCGCCCTATTCACTGATGATATTAGCATTTTAATATGTGTTTATGTATTCTCATATCTTTTTGGATTAAATAACTCCCTCCCACTTTAAATTTGGTTGTTTGTCTTTATCGTGCTATAATAATCACTAGAGCTCATTATATTTTGCAGATATTTATCCTTTTCTCAGTTTATTTTCCCCTTAAGAGTATAAAGAGCAACCTTTGACAACTTCGTAGTCACTTAATTACTGATTTTCATCTCACAGTTTTTGCTCTTTAGTTGTAAGATGTCTGTGCTAGTTAGTTTTGTCAACTGACATAAACAGATTCTTGGGAAGAGGGAAACTCAGCTGAGGAATTGCTTCTATCCGATTGGTGTGCAGGCATGTCTGTGAACAGTCTCTTGGTTATGATTGACAGGGGAGGTCCACTGTTGCTGATGCCATTCCTGAGCAGGTGAGAATGAACTGTATATAACAGGTAGCTCTGTGGCTATTTCCATCTTATTTTTACCAGGGCCAGGGAAGGTGAGCTAGAAAGCAACCTTCCTCTCCGGTCTCTGCTTCAGTTCAGCAACAGAAAGCAAACTGGGACAGAATTGCTATCAGATCATAGACTGTTGCCATGTCAGGTATGACCATGCTTTTTGGAGGAGGACTGTGAAAGTTTTTGGAATTTTGGGTTGAAAAAGCCATTGAGAGCTTAGAGCTTGATGAGCTGTTCAATGGGAGCTTGGAAGAGAATACTGGATGTGTGAAGGCTCAGTTTGTGGAATTTTAGAAGAAAATGTTGTTTGTTTTCCTAGCTGAAGGACAAGATTTTCTCCTATTCTAGAAATCCTCAGTGTCTTGTTTGTACTTTACACCACCAATATATTTTACCCATACATGCCAATTTTAATTGCTGGGTACTCTCTTCTGGCTGGTAGCCACCACATCAAACAGCTGGAGATTTGAGTCAGTATCATTGACCTATCCAAGAATCAGTCTGACCCTGATTTTTCTCTGTGACTAGAAATTTGGATTGCATATGAGAAAATTTTCTTTTCTGTGTTTAACCCTAATATTTTGAAGTATTTTCCCAGGTATACATTTTAAACTAAATTCTGATTTTCTTTTCGAAATCTTCTTTTACCTTTGTGTTATTTAGCCTGTAATTTTTGTTCTCATATAACTGGTAGTTTTCTAGATAGCTTTTTACTAATATGCATCTTTGTTCTGCTGTAGTTGGAGAGCTTGTGGTTTTAATTTTAAATGTATTTGATGCATGTTTCATTGGCTAATATGTAATTGCTCTGTGAACATATTTGCGTGCAAGAAAAAAAGTGTTTTATCCTACTGAATGGAGAATTCTATTGTTATTTGGTGATGCTCATGGATCTGGGATTCTACAAAATGTGTGGAGTGTGTGTGTGTGTGTGTGTGTGTGTGTGTGGTGTCTGTGTAGGAGAGAGTGTGTGTGAGTGTGTGTCTGTGTGTGTCTGTGTGTGTAGTGTCTGTGTGGGAGGGAGTGTGTTTGTGTCTGTGTGTCTGTGTGTGTATAGCTATTTTTAATCACTTCCTGAGAACAGTCTTGATATACCTAATAATACTTGTGGATTATGTCACTATTCAGTTATTCATGGTTTTCTTCATGTGCTGTCAGACTCTGGGTATGATATGTGCACACGTTTAGAATAGTTATGACCTTGATCCCGTTACTACTTAGTTGTTTTTTCTTTATACCTGCCAGTGTTTCTGATTCTAATATCTACATGTATGAACTAATGTGGCAATGCAAAATTTGTTTTTATAAGTGTTTCTCTGCCATACATCTGTGATCCATATTTATTATTTGTGTGGTCTCATACTTGCTATACCAATGAGCTACCTGGCTCATCGTGCCCTTACACTATTTGAAGTCTGTGTCTCAGAAAGGCATATTTCTTACAGACAGTAAAACTCAGTCTAACCTTTTAAATTATTTCAATTTTTCCTCTTTAATAGAGATGTCTGATTCATTTTCATTCAGTGTCATTATTGTGTGATTGGGTGCTCTTCTGCCATCTTGCTATTTCTTTTCTACCTGTCACATCTCTTTTTCTGTTTTTCTCTTTTTCTTCTTTTGTATCAATTACATTTAAACACATACTTAACTTAATCCACCTTGCGCTGATGATCCATTCATTGTAGAGTTTCAATGTAGTTTCAACACATCACCATCTAGGTAACACTGAAATAATAGTAACACTGAAAAGAAAATTAGGTAACATTAGAAGAACACATGCTACTCTAAGAGCTGTACCATGCTGTAGCTCCTCTTTCTTCAGTCACTCGTTTTACATTTATTTATTATCATATTGGATTCCTGTTTTATTTTCTTCAAATTGCCAATTATCTGCTAAAGATATTATGAAATAAGATAAAATGTTCTTTATATTCATATCAATCATTTGCTGCTGTTGTTCATTTTGTAATTTGAAAAGTACTTCAAATTTTTAATGTGTTTGTGCATTAGTATATGTGGATTTGTGTGTGTGTGTGTGTGAACATGTGTATGTGAATGTATGATATGTGTGTGTGGTGCATGGGTATGTGATGTATGTATGTATATATGTATAGGTGAATATGCATACATGTATTGGAGGTACACTTGTATGCATGTGCAAATGTATGAAGACTAGAGGTCAATTTCGAATGTCTTTCTCTACTGTTTTCCACTTTGTTTTTGAGACAGTCTCCCAGTTAGCCTAGAACTTGTCCATTTGGCTAGAAATGCTGACCAACAAGTGTCAGGAATGCTCCTGTTTCCATGTTCCAGTGTTGGGATTATAGGAGCAGGCTATTAGGCATATTGTTTTATAGGAGCTCTCCAGAATCCAACTCAAGTCACTTTACTGAATGAATTTTATCCTCAGCCCAAAGATGACCCTCTTATAATATGTTTTATCATACATATTGATTACATACATTAAATTATGCCAGGTGTGCATTATTTATTTTTATCTTCATGTTTGAAATACACGTTTTCTGGATATTGAATTCGAAGTTGATCGCCTCTTTCCTTCAGCGTTCAAAACAATTTGTCTGTCACCCTTATTATTATGATTGTGAGCATATTCATTATTCGTACAAATCAGTGACCTTCACTGACATTCTATTAAGACCTTCTTCCCACAGTCCCTCCTCTTCTCAGCTTATCCTTTTCTTTGCTCTCTCACTTTCCATGATAGCTCTATCTACTATCTAGTATGAGCTGCAGCTTTTGTATTCTTAACACTTTGCATGGTTGTGAATTTTTCTCTCTAGTTTTTTTTGGAAGGGTTCTTCTTTATCAAGATCATGAATTTCATATAGACCTTGGTATGCTTTTGTTGCTCTGTTCGCATTTCTTTTATCACATTTCTTATATATATTTATGATCTTCAACTATGGAAGGTTTTGATTAATATTTTCAAGTATTTCCTGTCTCCTTATTTATTTATATATTGATAAACATGACCATTCTTCACAAAGATTGTTGACTTATTTTACAATTTTCTAATACTTCAATTAGATAGGATAATTTGTTGCTATTTTTTTATGTCAGTTTGACACAAGCTAGAGCCATTTGAAAAGAGGGAACCTCAACTGAGGAAATGCCAGATTGGCTGAGGGGTAAGCCTGTGGTGCAATTTTATTTTTATTTTTTATTTTTTAGATTATTGTTGGGGAAGGATCCAGCTCATGGAGGGTGGTGCCACTCCTGGGCTGGTTAGTCCTGGGGAGATGCTATAAGAAAGCAGCCTGAGCAAGCCATGAGGAGCAAACCCATAAGCGGCATACTCCTATTGCTTCTGTACCAGTTCCTGTCTCTAGGTTCCTGTTTGCTTAAGCTCTTGACTTCCCTCAGTAATAGACATTTACCTGAATGTGTAATATGAAATAAACCCTTTCCTCACCAAGTTGCTTTTGGTCATGGTGTCTTATCATGGAAATGGAGATTATAACTAAGACATACATGTTGCTGTGTGTCTAGATTGATTACCCATCACTATCTTATCTGCTATTGAATACAGTGCTTCTTTGCATTCTGTGTCATCATGTTTAGTGATGGTGACAATGAAATTTTGCTTGATGACTTAAAATATGAGCCATCCTATGCACATTATTTGCAAGCAAAAGAAACAGGTAAAAAAAAAAAAGAGGCTGTATTCTATATTATTCCATTTGTATGAATCCAGGGGAAAGTAATTGCAGAGAGAAGATGCCATGATTGGCCCAGCAGATACAGATGTTGACAGGAAAGGGCGGCAAGGAGCTGCAGTGTTTGAAATGCTCTTTGTCCTGGCTGGGGTGGTAGTCATGTCTGTAAGTACTTGTTAAACTCATTGAACTACTTGACTAAAGTCAAGGGTAAGAAGAGAACAGTTCTCAGTAACATCTCAGGTGTGTGTCATACCTGTGTAACCCTAGCTTTTAGGGGGCTGAGGTGGAGTGGGGCCACCTTGTATTTGAAACTAGCTTGGGCTACACAGTGAATTTAAGGCCAATCTGAGCAATATAGTGAGATCTTGTCTTGAAAAAGAAACAAAACAAAGCCAAGAGTTGGGGACTGTCAGTGACAGAGCACTTGCCTGGCATGTATAAGACCCTGGATTTCACCTCCCTGCTAGCAATAAAACAAACAAACAAATCCTAACAATCAAAAACCAAACCAACACACACTAGCCTTCTTGAATTTTCTAGAGTCAAGTGATAATATTTCCATTCCTTCTGATGAGGTAACCTTTCCCAGGAGTATTGAGTTTAGTAACTTGTGCATTATATGTCCAGGAATTTTGGAAACCTTCACATGTGCATGCATGCACACATACATTTTCTCTCTCTCTCTCTCTCTCTCTCTCTCTCTCTCTCTCTCTCTCTCTCTCTCTCACACACACACACACACACACACATCCTCTCTCTCACACACATATTCTTTCTCTCTCTCCCTCCCTCCTCACACACATTCTCTCTCACTCTCTTACCACCTCTCTTACCCCCTCTCTCTCTCACACACAAACATATATTCTCTCTCTGTCACACACACACACACACACACACACACACACACACAGATATACCTCTATCTCTTCTCATTTTACTCTTGTTGTCTTCTTCCTTTCTGGATGTAAGAAGTATATAAAAGATAGCAAATATAATAACTTTGTGGATAATTCTCTGTCACCTGTCATTTCTAGTTCCATTTCAATTCAATTTTCTCTGGTCCTGGCTCATATTTTTCTACCTCTTTGCACACGTTTGATTGAAAACAGATGTGAATGTTTTGTGTTGGAAGTTGGGTTTTATAGTATTATTTTAAAGATTGCCACAGTTCGGCTTGCTTTTCAGCTACTTCATATCCATTTGACCCCAGTGAATCTCCTCTTTTACTTCCCCTGTCAGGCTCAGAGCAGCGTTTTGCGTTTCTCCATACCAAAGTGGTTTCATTCCAAGGGTGTGTTCAGTGCTCCCAGGTCTGGAGTAAATGCTCATCCCCAGCTAAGTCCAGAATGCACATCAGTCTTGATCTTGCTTTGTGAAGCCTCTCCCTAGCTCACTGACATGGTCTTTCTTGTGTGGTCATATGTGCTTAGCCAACGGCCTTTCCTCAGAGTTCTGAGATTTCTCTGGGGCTACCTCTACTATTCTCTTCCTGTGCACTCGAGCTACCATGGCCTCACTGAACTCTTGCCTCCATCTCTTCAGTTTGGCACAACAGTTCTGCTCTGTCTGCATTCGATTCCTCTGAGTAGTGCCTGGAACACCAAGGCAAATGAGAACACACCAGAGCAGATCACATTTTGGCAATCAGGTATGATATCCTTAGTAGTCAGACAATTCTCTGCTGATCTGATGTTTTGGGTAAGCCTGACCTTTCTCTCTATGGAGTGAGAGTCTCTTCTCTCTCGCTCATGGCCTTTGCTTACTTGTGGTTTTACCTCACCAAAGCTGCTCTTGATTTCTATACATCCTCTCTTCTGTCCTGTTCTTTTGTCTGTTTGATCCTGTGATCTAATTTGACTGAATTGTTTATATGGAGTTTAGCATAGTATGCTGGTCAGATGGTTGTTAGAATAAGTCCTCATTCTGGTCCAAGCACTTGTAACCTCCTAGAAAGAGCATATAGTAACAAAGTGATGGCCCATCATCTAAGGAGACACTCAGAAGTGTTGTCATATGCTGGCAGTCATTGTGAAAAGGTTCTAGAAGAGACAATCAAAGACACCATATATCTTGTATTGTCTATACAATCTACAAGTGTTAACTAGATTATTAAATGAGTAGAAAGGTTAATATTTATTCTACTTTCAGTAGAGCACTCAACCAAACTTCTTCTGTGCTTCTATCACGTGTCTTCTTTGTCTCCTTGTATTTCTGTTCTTTTGTTCCTTTGTGAATCAATCTGAAGTTGATAATTACAGGTGGGCAGATCCTTTATTGTTGGATGAAATATGGTGTTTCATTTTCAGGAGCATTTTATCTCATGTCAACTAAGCATCTCATTCCTTACTATCTTGTACAGCAGATAAAAGGATTCAATGAGACCTTTTATCTGATACCTAAACCTAGAGTCTATATATAGGGTATGTTTAAGAACAGCTAGGTATTATGTTTATAGTCTCATGATTGGGTCTTTATTTAGGCATATCCCAAACTCCAAAATTACTTTGCAATATTTTCCCGTCCCTCAGCAGGCCTTTCTTGTTCCTATAACATTAGTAGCATTAGGGGGTAACAGATTGAATGTCACACACATATTAAGATTTGGTAATTTATGTCTCCCTCTTTACATGGTTTTTAGTTTTAAAAGAGAATTTCACTAATCCCCAAGATGTTAAATATATACATCTTTAGCAGATTTGAAGTACGTGTAGGGGAACTCTACATGAATGTTCATTTAGGAGAAATTTTCAGGGTGTTACTGTGGCTCATTCCACACTGAACAAATCCAATCAGTGACACCAATGCCAAGTTTAGTGTCTGTGGTTCCTAGAGGTCAAGGACCATGGAGGTGCACTGCTTTTATTGTTGTTCATCAGACAGAAAATTTTTAGAAGATGGAGCAATCAAGTTCACAGCATGGAGATTAGAAATGCTTTACAAAGACAAATTCTACCTAAGGCTGCCTTCTGTGCCACTTTCAACACAGCTCCAGGAATGGACCTGACTGGGGCAGTAAAAGAGTGAAGAGAAGACTGCCAGATGGAAATATGGACAGAAAGTTGGAATTAGGTGTCTGGTTCTTGGCTAGAAAAACCACAGCATCTTAGGAGCTCAGTGTTTATTATGTAGAGTTGAAGAGGGAGGTGAGGTGATTTCGCCTAGCTAAACAAGGAGGTGGGGTTATTGCATTGGTAAAGGAGGAGGCAGGGCTTATGATATACAGGCGTACCAAGGGGACAAGTTCAGTTAACTTCAGTAGGA
This sequence comes from Mus pahari, assembly GCF_900095145.1. Classification (NCBI taxonomy): domain Eukaryota; kingdom Metazoa; phylum Chordata; class Mammalia; order Rodentia; family Muridae; genus Mus; species Mus pahari. Next base: position 165,654,706 of record NC_034594.1, read on the forward strand.
GAAGTCTTTGTAGAGCCATAAATATCAAGGGGATAAAGTTATGGTAGACTTTTTTTAAATTATGATTTTCTTTATTTACATTTCAAACGCTATCCCGAAAGTTTCCTATACCCCCCGCCCCTGCTCCCCTACCCACCCACTCCCACTACTTGGCCCAGGCCTTCCCTTGTGCTGGGTCATATAAAGTTTGCAAGACCAAGGGGTATGGTAGACATTTTTGTGCACATACTATCAGCATCTACACAAGGAGCAGAAGGGAAGGCCTTGCCATTTCCTTCTGAGCCTCTTCCCGAGGAGAAGGCTATCATTTCTTCATGGCCTGAATCTCTGGTGTCCTTGACATTGCCATGCTCATGTCAACAGTACATGTTTACTCAAAATTTTACTCACTCCAGGCTTGAATAGCTGATACTGTAGGACACAGAGCATTTTCAACATTTCTGAGTTGATCTATGTGTTGATTTTGTTACAGTCAACAAAGGGGATGACTTGTTGCATAAATATAGAATACTGAATTCCAGAAGGATGTTCAGGGTCACTCAAAAAGTGTTGGAAATCCTATTCTAATTCCAAGTCAAACTCCATTGATTATTTTGTTTCAGGTATTCAAGCCAGCAATTCAAACTTTTTTTTTAAAAAAGGAAACAAATATTCTATTACCATACACTCTAAAAGCACATTAATTTCATGTTTGCCTGATGAAGAGTGATGGTAAATATTAAGTTTTTATGTTTAAACCACCATGTTTCTAGAAAAGCAGAAAGGTTGTATGAAAAGTAAAACAATGAAGTTCATAATATACAGTAGTCTGTAATCTGAGCTGAGGTGTTTCAGCAGTACTGGCTAAGCCTGACTGCACACAGAGCACTTTATAGAACCAGCTGATGCCACATGATACACCTACCAGAAACACATCGGATTTATCATACATTGGATTTTAAATTAATTTATTTCATTAGTGTTCAGAAATCTTTGCTGTTGCAAGATTTTCCTGGCACCCACATTCAGCTACATGACTGACTCGCTTACTGTTCATAATCCACAGTTTAAGAAGCTATGTCCTTGAGGAAGTGGGAGTCGTTGAACCCACCCTTTCTTTCTCATCAGCTGTATACTGGCCACTTTCTGCACCACTGGTGGGATGCAGCAGAGGAGTGGGCATTGAACGGGGACAGTTATCAGACATGGCCCAGCTCTTTGCCACTTACTAGAATCTCTGTAAACTGGTCACAGACCCATCCTCAATTACCTCTGTAAAATCTGTGTGGCTCGTCCCTGCACCTACCTGGTTGGGAACATCTTGCTCTCTAGTTATTTTAGCACTGTTTTAGGCTGTGCAGTGAAGCAGAAATATTGCACTCTCTGTGGGAACCTGAGGTCAACACAATTTCTTCCCAGGAAAATTATAACCTTTTGTATTGAGATTGGGATTTGGGGGTTAGGGAAGGGGAGAAGAAAAAAGTAACTGGGGTCCCCAAAGCCCTTATCCTTCCCAGAGCATCAGAGCAAAGACTGTATGTTTATTCTTGGCAGGAAAATAGCTTCCCATCTCTCAGGCCCCAAAGAGAATGCAAAGTTTTTCACAAGTCACACTGTCAGTAGCATTTATGTTGAGTGACATGTGCTTGGGCTTGCTGGTGACTTCTGTAGACTTTACAATTTCAGTCCTGATTCCAGCACGGAGAGCAATGTATTAGCTATGTCTCTACTTGCTGTGACCAAGTGTCTGACAAAAGTAAAGGAATTAGTTTGGCTCTCAGTTTAAAGGTATAGTCCATCCTGATGAGGAAGTCCTGGTTACAGGAGCCCAAAGTAGTTGGCCACATTTCAGCCAGTCAGGAAACAGAGAAATGAATGCTTATGCTCTGCCCCTCATCTTTTTATTCTTTTTATTCGGTCTAAGATCCAGCCCAAAAGATGGTGTCACTCAAATTAGTGGTGGATCTTTCCATTCAATGTCATCTGCATAGTCTTCATAGATGTGATCAGAGGTTTGTCTCTTGAGTGATTCAGATTCTGTCAAGGTGATGGTCTTCACCATTACATGTCATGTTCGGTCTATGTCAAGGTCACGTTCCAGGTCTGGGTCTTGCATGGGACCAAACAGAACCAAAGCTGTTTCATGTGGCACTGTGACTACTAGTTGTTTTTCTTGCTGTGGAAAAGTACTTGACAGAATCAGTTTAAAGAAGGAAAGGCTTATTTTGGCTAACAGTTCAGTGTGCATCATGATAGGGAGCTAACAGCGGGAGTAAGAGGCAGCTCGTCACATTACATGCACAGTTGGGAAGCAGAAAGATGAATGCTGGCACTAAGTTCACATGCACCTGTTTATTCAGTCTAGAACCCCAGACCATGGGATAATACCATCCACATTTAGGATGGGTTTTCCCACCTCAATTAACCTAGTCTAAAACTCCTTCATGGGCATGCTCAGGGCTTTGTCTTCTCACTGATTCTAGAGTCCGTTAAGCTGACAATATACACTCTTACACTGTGTCTTGAGAGCTCAGGGTTATTTTGAAAAGTTTTTGAGCACGATGCATCTGAATTCAAACCCATTCGGTCTCTTACTATCTTCATGACCTTCATTTTCTCATTTACAACTTGAAAGTAATGACACCTTGAAGGTTGATATCACTTTAAATGAATATCTGCCTCTAATTGGTTATAGGGGGTTTAATTTTCATTAAATGAATGCTGGCTGAATATCAACACCATTTTCTAAAGGAAAGTAGTACCTAGGTTGAGGAAGACACAAGGAACAGAGGAAGGACTAGCTAAGATTAACAGCCTTTGGGGATGCTGGAGTAGCTGGTGTTAGGAGGATGAAAAGTACTAGGGGCTGGCTCTAAAAGCCCAGATCTTCCAGGCTATCCAGCTGTGCAGGACCCCTCTTATTTATCTCAGGCTTCTTTTCACTGGTAGCACACCCTCAACCAGGGCTACCTTCAATACATAATCAAGATTAATGGTCTGGGATCACCAGCTTGTTGAAGTGAAACGTCAGGGTGAAGTTTCCATAGAAATGGCTCTTTTCTTTTTGCCATTGTCAAAGCTTAAACTGTATTAAGGAGACCCATTCCCTCCCCCCTTTCTCCCAAAATTCAGTCTCTCTCTGGCTGTCTTTTTCTTTCTTTTTATCTACCATTCATCTGTCTATCTATCTATCTTCTATCTATCTATCTATCTATCTATCTATCTATCTATCTATCTATCTATCTATTTTCCTATCTATCTACCATCTATCATTTCTCTCTCTCTCTCTCTCTCTCTCTCTCTCTCTCTCTCTCTCTCTCTCTCCATCCATGCATCCATCCATTCCGAGATATATTCCTAACCCGTTTGTGGGTTTTTGTTTTAAGACAGAGGTCTCACCAATTTTCCCAGACTAGTCTTGAACTCACTAGCCCAAGAAGACCTTGAACTTTTAATAGTCTAACCTCAGTATCCTGAGTAGCTGACATTATGATTCACTCCACCCTCGGTCATGTCTCACTTTCCTGATGGAAAGCACCATCAGGGTGCTATCAATCTAGCATTACAAGGAGTCAGTTTTGATGGCAGGAGTTTGTGTGTGGTTGTGGGGGTGGGGTGGGGCATGTTAGGTTGCATCATTCAGTGCTCTGCTTTTCAGCTGTGCATGTAACAAGAACCCTTGGTTATCTTAGACAACTAGACACAGTAGTACATCCATGTTTTTCCTCTTCTCAGCACATGCAGGAATTCTTGTACCATTTTGCAGATTCTAAAACAGATTCATTAAAATGAATTATAAAAGCATGCACAGAGAGAGTGGAAGAGCTGGGATTGGAACCTAATATTGACTGCTAAATTTGGCTTCTTTCCTCAAACCTTTGCAGTTTACCCAGTGACATGGTGACTCTCACCAGAGAAGCACAAATACTAACATTCAGCACAATGTGCTCCATAGCTTTAGAGAATTTTAGGATCCCTTATGAATTTGGCCCAAACTATGACTTTTTTGATAGAAGCATGAATGTATGTATCAAACTTTGTATCCAATTTTCTGAACTTAACAGAAACCCTAACCTCATCCATAGACTAGATGCTAGGGATTTCTGACCTAACCCCACCATAGATCTGCACTAAATATGAAGCATATTTTGCCAAACAAAAGAATTTGCCATCCAGTTCATTTTGTCAGTGTAAGCAAGCACTAAGAAAGAGAAGGAGAACTTTGGCTCCCTCAGGCTGGAACCCTGCCCACTTGTGTGTTATTAAACAGTAGGACCACTCACACTCAACTGTGAACTAAGAAATGTAGAGCACTCAAGCAATGAATTCCAGTCAAGCTGAGGGGAGGAACAGGCAGTAATTACATAAACACTGATTTCCAGTTCAAATTACTGCTGGCTGCGAAGGCAAAGCGTATAGGTGGCTTCTGCTCCTTCAGGTGTTTATTAGTCCAAGAAGCCTGAGTCTCAGACACCTCATTTACTGAAAGCAGTTTGCACACAGAGGACTTGTGACATCAATATTCCAGCCTCTTTCACACAGACAGATCAATGGCCTGTTCTTATCCGACAGCATCATAGACATTTTTTCCTGGATCGAAGTAGGAAGAGAAGAAATTGCAGGTAGGATTTGCAGCTGGCTGGCATTCATGATTTTATTGAAAGGCTTTACTGTTCCCCATTGCCTGGATCCCACAAATCTTCAGTCAATTGTCTCGACAGGCATGGAAGAGTAGCAACAGGGCCATGTCAGTCACTGTCACTGTCATGCAAGTTGAGTCCTTACCACATTGGAATGTTATCTTTTAGGATTCAAGCAATGTTGTGTTCTTATTAGAAAATATGCAGAAAATCCATGCCATGTTTAAGTCCAAATCCATCCCAGACCTGTTGAGGGTCCTCACAAGGAGGGCCTACACACAAGAGGCAAATGCAGGAAGTCACACTGTAACTTGGTTTAATTTCCCAAAAGCACCTCTCAGGGAAAAAAATCAGTTTTATAAACTTTATTGATTGTGTGCCTGGGACCATGCCAGGCAATGGAGAAATAAGATGAATAAGGCCCACGGCATTCATTTATTCATCCACCCATCTACTCAGATGTCAGTTATTTTTAAGCAATTTTTTTTCATGATTCTACACAAGCAGAAGGGCAAATACAAATCAAATTATACATTAAAGCTGAGTCTGGTGGCTCACACCTGTAACACCAACATTAGGGAGGCTAAGGCAGTACAGGTAAGAGTTCTAAGCCAGCCTAGGCTACATAGTGTATTTCAGGTCTGCCTGGGCTACATAGCGAGGCTCTATCTCAGGGCAGACAACAACAACAATGGCAGGAAAACTGTTGGTGGATGTCTAGGCTGATTTCATTTTCTGGCTTTTGTAAATAGAGCAGCAATGGACATGAGTGAGCAAGTGTCTCAGTAACAGGACAACAGAGTCCTTTGTGTAGATGCCCTGGAGTGGTATAGCTGGGTCACATGGCAGTGCTATTTTAAATGTTTTAGAAATCTCCAAACCAGTTTACTGGTGAATGACACACACACACACACACACACACACACACACACGGTAGAATTTTATTCAGATGCAAAGAAAAAAAATGTATAAAATATGCAAGAAAATGGAAAATATATTAAGCCAGGAACTCAGTCCCAGAAAGACACTCATCACAGGTTCTCTCTTATATGTAGATAATTGCTCCAAACTTTAGATTATGTGTTTAAAGCCAGGGAAGGGCTACTGAGAGGCTGGAAATACTGAACTGGGGAATATAGGAAAAAGATACATTAAGAAAATAGAGTCAGTGCATCCTGGGGGTATAGATGTTTGCATAGGATAAGGAGTAGAAAGATGGCGGAGTCCAGAGATGTTTAACTGGTTCAAAGGATGTATGAAAAAGCCCCATATGGTGACCTATTATTTTGTAAGCCAATTAAAAACTATAATTTTTAAAAGGGAGTTTTATGGATGGATAGTTTTACTCCCAGAAGCCATAAGTTATGAAATAAAAGGAAGATCGTCAAAGGATATTGTCAGTGCTGTGGTTTGCCCATCAGAACTAGATAGTGAGACCCTACTGCTGAAGACACCACACACTGTGGTCACAGGACATAGAGAAATAAAGCTGGAGCTAAGATGGAAACTTCTTTCTTGCTGGTTAGTATTCATCGTGATGAAAGGTGTTATTCAGGCTGCTGGGGACTGGGTGTAGAAACATCAATGATCATAACAACTGTGAATCTTGATAGGTATAACATGTCAGGCAAGATATGCTATTTGGTACACTAAAAGCATGGCTATAATGGGAATACCATACCATTTTATGCTTGGGCTTGAAGAATACTCCACAGAAAGTAATCCATGCCTAGTACTGTAACCTGGTCAGAAGCCCATGACTTAGGACCTCCTAGGTCCTGAGGAGAAACTACTAACATCATTTTGCATAATAGGCATGTTTTCAATGCCTTCAAATAATTGTTTGTAGCCATAGACTAGTGCAGATTTTAGCCCTGGTCAAAGAATCTTCTCTTTACAGTGAGTATTAGTTAATGTAGAGACCCACAACTGGTTAAAGTGCAGACAGGAAATGATCATTGAGTGCTCTGCCTTAAAGGAACATCTGTATAGAGTGATGGAATAAAAGGTAAGGCTAATGAGGCTGTTCGGTCAGGATGGTACTGAAGGCTTCATAGGATGCTTAGTTTTGCGAGTCAAGGTGCCTTCAGGCCTGTGTGGCCTGGGCACTCATTCTGTCTTGAGTGTATCATCTCAGGAATTGACGATATATGCCAACATATAACCAAAATTATCTTGTTCCTGGGCATCCCAGCCTATATACTAGAGAGGAATGTGTTTCTGTGCTTTATAAATTACCAAGACTCTGAAGTTCTAGGATACCTACATGAGCTAAGATTATGGCTTGTGGCAGTGACATGTATTCCACAATTGCTGGTGTAAGGATAGAGACTGCAACATTCCTCAGTGGCCAGATCATAAAGAACTTTATGTGCTATGAAGTTTGAACTTTGTCTTGAAAACCAAAGGGAGCAGTTGAAGGATGTTAATGGGGGTACATTTCCATTCTGGATGAACAACACTGTCTGCAGGGAGGAGGATATATTGAAAAGGGGGCCAGGCTTCAGGATGTAAGTTAGAAGGTTTTTAAAAAAAATAATTCAGGCAAATTCAAAATAAGGCAGTAATGGCTGCAATGAGATAGGAAGGAGAAATATTAAAAGAAATGTAAGATGTAAGATGTAAAAGACTTGGCCTGTTAACATGCAAGCATGAATGAAAGAGGGCGCTAGGAGAAGAATGGTGAATGGGAGCAATAGTGAACCCGAAGTTGAAAGCACCCAATGACAACATTTTCAAGAAGGTAAGAAATTAAAGGCACAGTAGGCATAATAGGCAGGAGAAGATGCAGTAAACTCTGTTGCACTGGTATAGATCCAGGAACACTAGGTTATAGAGGAGATTGTGAAATGTGTTGAGTTAATGTGGTTACAGAAACATTAAGCAAGAAAGGATGCTCTGATCTGTGTTGAAGTAGTGTGGTTATAGGAAACTAGGAAAGAGAGGTAGCTGGAACTATGCTGACATAGTGTGGAGGAACAGTAGGTGAGAGAGGATGTGTGAACAGTGTTAAGTTAGTGTGGTTGTATGGATGCTATGCAAGAGAAGAGGCTTGTATTAAGGTTCTCTAAAGTCACAGAATCTATAGGTAGTTTCTACATAGTAAATAAACTTGTTGATGACTTACAGTCTGTAGTCCAACTCCCCAATAATGATCAGCAGCAGCTGTGAGTTGAAGTCCAAGGATCTGGCAGTTGCTCAGTCCCACAAGGCAAGCAATTGAAGAAGAGAGAATCTTCCTTCTTCCTATGTCCTTATGTAGGTCTCTAGCAGAAGGTGTAGCCCAGATTAAAAGTGTGTGGGTCTGGGACTTGCTTTGTCTCAGATGACCTTGAATTCAGAGATTTCCTTGTCTTAGTCTCCTGGGATTCTTAGCCACTATGCCTCAAGATCTCCAAGCCAGGATCCAGGTCAAAAACTTGTATCTCCCAGCCTCAAGATCAGGATCACAGGTGATCCTTCCAATTCTGGATTGTAGTTCATTCCAGATATAGTCAAGTTGACAACCAGGAATAGTCACTACAATGCTGTAAAGTGTGTGGAGTTACTGTCATTGTAGGAAAATTAGGCAAGAGAGTAACTTGTTAGTGTCATTGTAGGACACAAGGAAAGAGAAGACATCTTGAACTGAATTTATTTACTGTGGTTTTAGGAACATTTGTTCACAGAGGATGCTGAAAACTATGCAGAGTTAGTGTGGATATATGAACACTAGTCAAGGGGGATATGTGAACTTTTTGAGGTAGTATGCTCTTAGAAAGACTAGGCAAGAAACTATGTTGTAAACCATCCTGAGTTACTGTGGCTATAGGAACACAAAGCAGGAAAGAATACTGTAATTGTTGTGTTAGTGTTATTGTATGAACACTAGGTAAGAAAGGATACTATACACTGTTTTGATTTACTTTGATTCTAAGAATGTTAAGAAGAGAGAACTTTGTGTACTGCATTGTGTTGTGGTATAGAAATTCTAGGCAAGAGTAGATACTGTGAAGTTTGGTGGGTAAGTGTGGTTATAGGAATACTAGACAATAGAGGATACTGTGAACTGTTGATAATTCAGTGTGGGTGTAAGAACATTAGGCAATAGAAGGTGCTCTGAATTGTTATTAATTAGTTATTAGTTAGTGGTTGTATTAATACCAGAGGAGAGAGGACTCTTTTAACTGGGTTGACCGATGTGGTTGTAAGAAGTCTAGGCAAGAGAAGATGCAATGCTGTCTGTTGAGTTTGTTTCATTCTTGGAACACTGCAAGGGAGGATGCTATAAACTGTATTAGTGCAGTTGTAGGAACAGTAAGCAGGAAAGAAAGCTATTAATTATGTTTATTTAGTGTGTTTTTAGAAATACTTGGCAAGAAATATTGCTGAGAATTGAGTTGAGTCACTATCATTGTAGGAAGACTGTTTAAGAGAGTATGGTATGAACTGTGTTGACTTAGTGTCAGTGCCGGAATACTAGGCAAGAGAGGACACTGTGAATTGTGTTCATTTAATGTTGGTTTAGGAGCACCATACAGGAAAGGATGCTGTGAATCATGCTGTATTAATGTGGTTGTAGGAACACTTTGCAGGAGTGGCAACTATGAGCTGCACCGAGTTAGTGTGGTTATAGGAACATTATGCAAGAGAGGTAACTGTGAACTGTGATAAACAAGTGTGTCTGGCGTTACACTAAACTGGAAAGGATACTGTGCACAGTACAATGTTACTGTGGTTGTATCAACATTTTGCAAGAAAGGTAGCTATGAACTGCATTGAGTTAGTGTGGTTGCAGGAAAGCTATGCAAGAGAGCACACTGAACTGTGTTCAGTTAGTTTGTCTCTAGTAACATTAGACAGAAAAATATTCTGTGGACTTCATTGTATTGTTGGGGTTGTATTAACACTTGTGAATTGCATTGGGTTTTGTGTGGTTGTATGAAAACTGTGCAAGAGAGGATATAGTGTATGTCTAGTTAGTGTGTTTGTAGTAACACTAAGAGAGGATGTTGTGAACTCTTATGTGTTATTGTTATTGTAGCAACACCAAGCTAGAGAGGGCTTTTTGAAATGTGTAGAGTTAATGTGGTTATAGGAACCATAGGCTAGAGAGAAGGTAGTGAACTTTGTTGGGTTAGTATCTTTGTAAGAACACTAGAGAAGAGAGGATACTGTGAATTGTGTTGAGTTATTGTTGGTGCAGTAACACTAGGGAATTTAAGCCCATCTGAACTGTGTAGGCATTATGTGTTTAGCACACTATGCATTATTCTGTGAACTGTTTGGTGATTTGTCTTGAATTACTATTGTTTTAGGAACACCAATGAAGAGGGAACCCTGTGTGTTGCATTGTGTTAGCATACTTGTATGAACATTAGGCAAGAGTGGATGCTCTGTAGTGTATTGCATAAGTGTGGTTGTAGGATCAATAGGCAGAAGAGGACCATGTAAATTTTTTTTTGTTTTAGTGTGAGTGTAGAAACACAAGGCAAGAGAGGACACTGATCTGTGTTGGGTGTAGATGTACATACATAGGCTAGAGTGGGTGCTGTGAACTGTGTTTGGGTTAAGGTAGTTTCCTAGGAACACTAGGAAGGAGACAAGGCTGTGAATTCAGTAAGGATAGTATGGTTATTAGCACACTAAACAGGAGAAGATAGTGTTAATTTGCTTTTAGTGTGGTTGTTGGAGCAAGAGCGGGGGGGGGGCTCTTAACTAGAATTCACTAGTGTGATTGAACACCAGGGGAAAGGGCACTGTCAATTCTGTTGACTGAGTGTGGCTATATAAACCCTATAAAAGGTTGGATGCAGTACATTTTGTTGAATTAGTGTGTTTCTTGGAAAACTGTGCAGAGCAGAATGCTGTGACCTGTGTTATGTTTGTAGGAACAGTAGGCCAGAGAGATTGCTATGAAATAAGTTGATTTATTATCATGTAGATATACAATTTATCAGAGTACAGTGTATACTGTGTGGAGATAGGGTGTTTGTAGAAACACTAGGCAAGGTAAGATGCAGTTAACTGTCTTGGGTCAATTGATTGTATGACCCAGTCCATGGGTGAGTCAACGGAGTCTGCAAGAGAGAGGGAGGGGACTGAGGGGCAAGAGATGTGAAGACAGTCTGTTTGTTCAAGTCTCAAGTCTTGTTTATTGTAAGGCAACTATGGGTATATAAGCACAAGCTGAGGAGTGCAGCTGGAGACACCTAACTACAAGTCCAGGATGTCTAGGAGAAAAACAAGATGTTATCAGAGTATGTTCAGTTGTGGTGGGATTCTTGCAAAAACATCATGCTAAGAAAACAAGTATCTCATCAGGGTGGAAAAGTTCCACCTGTAAGTAAATTGCCCGAGATGGCTACAGAGATGATAGCCACTTTCTGCTAAGAGTCAGCTCCCAACAATTATAGAAACATTAGGTGAAAGCAGCTGTGAACATCCTTGGGTTAGTGCAGTTGTCGCAAGACTAGGCAAGAAACGACAGTATGAACTGTGTTGTATTAGTGTGTTTTTAGTAACACTGGGGAAGATGAGAACCTGTGAACTGTATTGTATTTGAGTGCTTTTATGTAGATAAGAGAAGACTTTGTGAACTCTGCTGAATTAGTCTAGTTGTATAAACACTAGGCAAGAGAAGAGGTTGTGAGCTGTGTTTGTTATTGTAGAACACTAAGCAAGTTAATGATGGTTTAGGAACACTAGGTAGGAAATGACATTGTGAACTATGATGGTTCTTGTAAGACTCTCATCAAAAGAGGCAGCTATAGCCAGTGTTAATGTGGCAACTGTTTTGGGGTAGTGTTGTTTCAGAAAGACTAAACAATAAATGAATCTGTGAACTGTCTTGAGGAACTCTGGTTGCAGAAACTCTAAGGAAGAGAGAGCACTGTATACTCAGTTATGCTAGTGTTACTGCAGGAACACTGGGGCAGAAAGGACACTGCGCTGCTGCCCTAGGTTCATGTGGCAGTTGCAATACTAGGGAAGAAAAGACCCTGCGAACTTTGTTGTATTGGTATGGTTTTGGGAACTGTAGACAAGAGTACACACACTGTCTATGTTGAATTAGTCTGCTTATAGGAAGGTATGCAGGGTTACCATGGTTTTGGACCACTATGCAAGAAAGGATGACATAAACTGTGTTTTGTTAATGTGGTATAGAAACACCAATCAAGAAAGTATGCTGTGAGCTGTGTTGGGTTAGTAGGTTTGAATGAGTATTAGGCAAGAGAGAAAGGTATAAACTGAGAAGTATTGGTGTGGGCTTAAGAATTCGAGGTAAGAATGGACACTGTGAACTATGTTAGTGAGGGTTTAGAAACACTAGGCTGAAATGATGTTGTGAACTATGTTGGTTTATTTTAAGGAATACTAAGCAAGACTGGATGCTATGAACTGTTTGAAGTAGTGTTGCTTTAGAAACACTAGGTTAGAGAGGATACTATGAACTGTCTTGGGTTATTGTGCATAGTGGAAACACTATTCAAAGGAGAACAAATACTGTGTACTGTGTTGTGTTAGTGTGTTTTTATGAAAACTAAGCAAAAAATGACCTTATGTGCTGTGTTAGTGTTATAGGAACACTAGGGAAGAAAGGATAATATGTGCTGTAATGAGTTACTGTGGTTGTATGAGCACTATGTAAGAGATCTTGAAGTGAACTCTGTTGATTTAGTGTGCTTGTAGGAACAGTAGATAAGAGGATTCTCTGAACTGCATTAAACTATTCGGTTTTAGCAACTCCAGGCAAGCAGAGTGAACTGCTTTGAGTTAGTGTGGTTATAGGAACATTAGGCAAGAGAAAATCTCTGTGAACTGTCTTGAGTTAGCATGTTTGTAGTAAGGCAAGGGAAGAGAAGACACTGTGAAATATGTTGTATTAGTGTGTTTTTGGAACAGTGGGCAAGAAAGGACACTGTGGAAGGTGTTGAGTTAGTGTAGTTATAGAAACACTAAGAGAAAAAGAACTTGTGTTGGTATGGTTATAGTTACATTAGGCAATAATGGCAGGTACAATAGGAAAGAAGTGATGCTGTGACCTCTGACGGTTTGAGTGTTTATAGAGACACTAGGCTTGGACTGAGTTCAGTTATTGTCATTGTAGAAACACTATTAAGAGAATAGAAATTGTGTTGAGTTGGTATTCCTGTAGAAACACTAGTCAGGAGAGATCCTTGTGATGTGTGTTGGATTAATATGTTTATAGGAACCATAAGCAAAATGAGGTTGTTAACTCTGTTGGGGAACACTAAGTAAGAGAAGATACTGTGAACTGAGTTGAATTAGTGGGACTGCAGAAAAAAACTAGACAGAAAGTGATACTGCAAACTATTTTATGTTAGTGTGGTTGTAGGAAGACTTGACTTTGTAAGAGAAGAAGGTGTGAACACATTCAGTGAGTTTCTGTGAAAACTATGCAAGAGGATGCTGTGCACTATGTTGTTAGTGTGGTTGTAGGGATAGTGGGTAAGAAGATGCTATGAACACAATAGCGTTAGTCTGCATGTAGGACACTTGACAGGAAAGGATGCTTTTCATTGTATTATAGTAGCATGGATATAGTAGCACAGGGAAGAGAGGACACTGTGAACTGTTTCATTGGTGTTGCTTCTACCACACACTAGGTAAGAGTATACTGTCAACAATGTTAAGATAGTAAGGTTATAGAAATACTAGGCAAACTAGGATGCTATGAACAGTAGTTGGTTTGTGTGTGTGTAGGAACACTAGGCAAGAGAATACTATGTGAGTTGTTTTAAGTTTGCATGGTTACAGGAACTAGACAACAGCGGTCTCTGTGAACTGTTGGTTTACTGTAGTTTAGTATGAGTATGCAAGAAAGGAAACTGAACTGAATTGTACTAGTGTAATTTTAGGGAAGCTAGGCAAGAGAGGACACAGAATGGTTTGGGGTTAATGTGGTATAGAAACACTAGGCAAGTAGGATGCTAAGAACAGTGCTGGGTTAGTGTGAAATGAACACTTGTCAAGAGAGGAAGCTATGAACTTCATTGTGTTGGTTTGAGTTTAGGGACACTATGCAGTAACTAACACTGTGACCTATGTTATGTTAAAGAGACTGGGGACACTAGGCAGAAAATAATGCTGTTAATTGTCTTGGATTAGGTGTTTTGTTTGTTTGTTTTTGTTTTTTAGAACTGGTGCTGTAAACTGTTTGAAATAGTAGTAGATAAAAGTAGTTAAAGAACTTAAAAGAACTCAAAGGTATTATTCTTAAAATAACACTGGGCCAGATATACTAGACTGTCTCAACCCACCAGTTCCTAAATAATGACACAGAGACTTACTATAATTTATTAAGTATAGGCCTTAGCTGACTACCTCTTAGCTAGCTCATATCACTTAAATTAACCTGACTATTCTATTCCATGTCCTGCTATATTGCCCCTTACCTCTCTCACACACAACTGGTCCTGGCACCTTCCCCTTTGCAGCTGTGAAAACCCTGCCTCCCAATTCTTCCCACAGTTGTTTTCTCTGCCCAGATGTTCCACCTTTCCTCTCCTGCCCTACATAGGCTGTCACCTCTTTATTAAACCAATCAGAAAGTGATAAAAAAGGATGCTCATAAAATATGATGCAGCTGTTGAGCAAGTAGACCAACAATACCAAATTCTGGACAGTATTCAGTACTCTGCTGGCACAGAAATCAACATTTGAAAAATACGAAGACAACCTTTATGCAGTGCACTAGAAGAATATTCCACAAGCCAGAGGGGATGCGGTGAATAGTTTTGCATTAGTGTGCTTAATGGAAAACTAGCCGAGGGAACACTGTGTGCTGCATTGTTTTAGTGTGGGTTTAGGCCACTGTGACCTGTGTTGGTTCAGTAGTGTTGTGGGAACATTAAGTATGGACACTAAGAGCTGTGTGGTTTATGTGGATTAGGTGTAATAGGCAAGAGAGGATGCTATGAACTGTATTGAGTAAGTGAGGGGATAGAAACACTAGGCAAGAAAGAACACTGAACTGTGTTGGATTAATGTGTTTTAGAGAGCAGTATGCAAGAGAGGATGCTGTGAACTATGTTGAGTTACTATCATTGTATGTACCTTAGGCAATGGAGGATCCTATGAACTGTGTTGAGTTACTGTTGTAGGAATCTTGCCAAGAGGGAATGCTGTGAATTCCATGGAGTTTGTGTGGATGTAGGAACACTAGGCAAGAAAGGACTCTGTGAACTGAGGTAGTGTGCTTTTAGGAACACTCTGCATAAAAGGATAGGTATGCTGTGACCTGTCTTGAGTTTGTGAGATTGTAGGAACACTAGACAAGAGAAAACACTGTGTACTGCATTGTGTTGTTGTAGTTGTAGGATGCAAGAGAGGAAAACGCTGACTGAGGTTGAGTTAGAGTGATTGTAGAAAAACTAGGCAGGAGAGGATGCTGTGAACTATCTTGAATTACTAGGGTTGTACTCACACTAGGCATGAGAAGGCGATTTGAACTGCCTTGATTTAGTGTTGTTGTATAAACAACCAGGTAAGAGGCCATGCATTGATGTGTGTTGGGTGTCATTGTAGGGACTCTAGTCCAGTGAGGATACTTTAAACTTTGTTGGATTTATATGGTTATAGGAACGCTAGGCACAGAATACTTTGTTCCATGTTTAATTAGCATCATTTAGTCTTGGTGAGGAGGCCTTGGTTTAAGGGTGTTTATGTCTCAAAGAGGAAAACCCCACTTACAAAGGGATTTAAAGAGAGAGATTTGGTGGGGTGCTGTCTAAGAGGCCATAAAAGAGGAGGAGACCTAAAATCCAAACAGAGAAACAGTGCTCAGAGCACAGAGCATAGGAAGGAAGAGTCCATGCATAGAGGAAAGAATTGAGATCTTGGCTGAGAAAGCCAGGGGTAGTAATCTAGTGTCTTTCATATTCCCAAGAATGGTGATTTTACATTTAAAAAGCTGGGAAGGTACCCCCAGATGACAATTGGACCCTATGCTGAATAGATTCTGTTACAGTATCAACCACATGTCATAGAGTCACTAAGGAACCAGAATGCTTTGTATTTAGTATCCTCAAATTTCAATTTGAGTACAAATAATAATTGTGCCCAAATGTCAAAGAGCAGCTGTGACAAGTGGCAGAGTGAGCAGCAAGGTTGAAAATCTAGGACAACACCTGGTGGCAAGACAGGACTAATGATTCTACTCTGTGAGCATCTAAGCGACAGTAACTGCAGGTGA
The DNA here is from genome assembly GCF_900095145.1 of Mus pahari. Classification (NCBI taxonomy): domain Eukaryota; kingdom Metazoa; phylum Chordata; class Mammalia; order Rodentia; family Muridae; genus Mus; species Mus pahari. The sequence goes on from NC_034594.1 coordinate 165,670,522, forward strand.
GAAGCTGCCCTGTTAATGATCTAGTGATATCTCAAATGGTGGCTGTTCCACTCCAAGTGTGGATGGATCTGTGTCTACCATGGGGCAAAAAAAGCTGCAGAGGTAATAGTGAAACACAAGTGAGCAGAAAGAACCCAGAGATAAAGAATGAGCACATGAGTGTTTCTTCTTCCTTTTTGTAGTTTTCAAGCAACAAATATTTCAAGTTGCTAGATAAATTGGAATGACTAATGTGTAAAAACTATCTGTGTAAAGGTTATGTCTGGGGCTCCAGATGTAGCTTAGGTAGCGAGCATTTGTCCAGCATGTGCAAGAGTCTAGGCTCTATCCTCAACACTGAACAGAGTCTAGTTCTGGGAATGAGTGCTAAAGAGATTCAGCCTGGTTGGATAACTTGGAGACAAGCATAAAATTTAGGAAATGAAGACAGATGTTGATACTGAGATAGCTTTCAGAAACTTCCAAAGGATGTGCCTAGTCTCTGGGCTCTCACTTCTGACCCACAGTGATGGTGATGGTGAGAGTCCTTGCTTGCTAGCTCATAATAAAGACCCTTATGGGTTGGCATTGGAATTGGCTCCTTGGTGGTCTTTGGGGGGGGTCTCTGTGACTTGGGCATAACAGCAATCACTGTGAGTTTTAGGGGTTAAATTTAGGTTGGTCATCAGGCTTCACCAAGTGATAATGTGGCTAGTGCCCTTGCCAGCTGAGACTTCTTGCCAGCCATGATATTTCCCTGTTCTCTCTCTCTCTCTCTCTCTCTCTCTCTCTCTCCCTTTCTCTCCCTCTCCCTCACCCTTCCCCTCCCCCATCTCTCTTAGATAATCTGGTACTTATCAATCAATCGACTCATTGTCAGAGAGAGTGCCACATTCTCTCTCTTACATATAAAGTCAGTCCAAATTCTCAAAAACACTGTCCTGAAATGCCATTTTGGACAACACATTTTGAGGTGGTAAAAAAAGGGAAGCAATTACAGAACAATAGAAGGTAACATGTAACCCAGATTGAAGCTATGAGTTACAGATTGTAGAATTTTCAGAAGACTCCAAGGAAGCATAGAAGATCGTGATTAGAAGAAATATCAAGATAAGACTTTAAAAGTACAAATTTCACTCCATTTTTCACAGATGCTCTTAAAGTTATATTTAACCATGTTGGCTGCCCAAGTGTTGTGGGAAACAAAACATAACAAAACATAAAAACATGGCAGCAAAGCTAGGGAGGATGTCATAATAGAAGGAGCTGCTGTCATTTTGAGCTAAAGTCACTGGCACAATAGTCCTCATTGCTCACAGTGTCATCAAACATGCACTCTGTTTGTTTAGTGCCTGTACACCTCTATGACATAAGTTGTAGGCACTGTGGTTCTTTCTGTTCTTTTTCTTCAAAAGGTAGCCATTCAAAGGCTGAGTAATTTCATCTATAAAACTCATTATCTTTTTTGGAGGCAGAGACCATCTCCAAAGACATTAAAAGTGAAGGTAATAAGTGTATAAGACTATTTTTCAAAATTATTTGGTATAGAACCAGATCACCTAAGATTTAATCCCCCTTATATAATGGTATCTTGATACCTGGTGAACTTTCTGTGCTTTTGTGTGTCCCAGCTTACTCATTGGTAAAAGTGGGGATCAGGGACTGGTCCCACGGAAGTCTTGTGAGCATTAGATACGTTAATATGTGGAAATAACAGAAAAGAACTTAGCATGTAGTAAACACTCAATACATGATATCTCCCACCACCATTTAACTTTCCAGAACTGCTAATATGTGGGGCCTGAGCTCATTACCCAGGATTCACCAGACAGACAGGCTTCTACTGATGCAGGGTTTTGGAGGTGACAAGACCTTCTAGGGTTCAGGTGTGCATTCTCTAGGGACCTAAAATGTCAGACACTCATTGTTCATCAAACATGGACCTAGGACAGTGGCTCTGAGTCCACTGACTTGTTCCAAGGAAGATAAAGACTCTGAATCTTGTGGGAGTATGCAGAATTAAAGCTAAGGTTATTAAGAATGATTAGAAAACAGCCATAAAACTTAAGAAAATGAGAAATTAAGAAAAAGTGAGTGGCAACTCTTGAGGGAGCCATTTCCAAGAGGAAACAGCTCTCATTTTCCTTTGTCCAGAGTTTGTATAGGGCAATAAGGGAAGCTGGGCAAAGGCTGGGGTAATTACTATGAGATTCATTAGCTCTCTAAGCTACCCTGTGCTGAGTCAGGGGAATGACTAAAGCCTACCTCTGTCCACATTTGACTACAGCTTTGTTAATGATGTTGAATATCTGCTAGCCTTGCTCACTTGGCCAGCGTTAGTAGCTATAACCTAGCAGGTTAATTTTACTAAATATACTCTTTTGTTCTCACATTTACTTGATTATGTTGTAGGTTTACCCTGGTGGATGGGTAGCTGTCACAGCCACTGAAATTTAACTGTAGTCTTTCATGGTTACCTCCTGTCTGCAGGGTGGTCTGGAGTCTCTGTTTTAAAATAAATATAGGCTTCTTGTTAGGAGCCAGGTTACAGTTCAGTGTGTCTCAATCAGCTGCATTGGAAGCACAAATTATGAAAGGACAATAGTGTCTTACATCTCTCCCTTCACTTTCCCTCCTCCTGTCTGTTGGTTGATTGTCTCATACCCAACTATAAGCACCTCATTCATCATCCTCAGTGTTCCAGACTTTGCTGTGTTGACTCCTAAGTTTCCTTTGAATTACAGCCTCTATTTTTGACATAACATATGTGAGCAATGTACAGATTTTAAGCACAGGACTTTCCCCACAGAGAACTAGCCCCTGCCACCATCATGTAGTAACAGGAAAAAGCAGGAACTACCAAATAAAAGTCCTTCTAGATTAGTACCCAGCGGTACCCACAGCAGCAGCCATCACTGTCATCAGGTTCTAAGATATCACTGTAGGTCTTGGATTGCTGGCACCTCTTAGTCTACTCAAATCCTGTTAGCAAGTGCCTTTTTCCTTAAATGCTCATCAAGTATCTGCTGCTTCCATATAAGATTCAATAAAGTAAAGGTACATTTTTGGGATCTTAGCAATTAAAGAACTTGCTGAAGTTCAATGTAGTTGCTAGCATTCCAATCTAGGTTCTTCTCATTTTAAAAGTTTGCTTTTGTGTGAAATGGTATACTTCAATAGACTCCAGGCTTTTCATGTGGACCCTGTATACAGGAACTGTAGTATGAAGCCCTAACTGCTACCAGAATTATTGCCCTTCAGTTTTGTCAACTGTATACATTTTCTGCTGCTGTTATTTTCTTAGACACACAAACAAACACAAACACTCATGCACACATATGCATGGGGTTGATGTTGATCAATATCACGGCTGTTGATATACATGGTTGTGCTAGTTTCCTGTCTCTGGTGGATCATATTTACACAAACTAGCTTAAAACCATCATCAGTCACATCTCAAGATCTCAGAAGTCCAAAATAAAGGGTTCAATACAATTATTTCCTTCTGGGGTCCTCAGGAAGTCTGCCCTTTGCCTAGCAGGTGATGGTTCCAATGAATCCTGGCATCCTGTTATCAACTGCCCTTCATTCACATTTTGCCTTTGTACCTTCTCTTTGCCCGCCTACAATGCTCTCTCTTTCTCTCATGGAGTCTTGCCTAAGTCAGTAGAGTCTCTTCTAAAATGAGAGCGGGACCAAAATCATTAGCTCTGTATAAAGACATGCTCACAAGTATAGGGTTAGACATTGAACAGGTCTTGTTGAGTGATATCATCTAACTTAGCACTGGTGAGGAAAATTATAGCATGATGACAATATCCTCAGAGTACATATGAGTATAGCTTCAAAGGAGAAAACACACTGGATATACAAGGATTCAGAAACCTCCAGGACAATGGATGGTTTGCAGCAGGTCAATTGCTGGATGACTCATGTGACCCTTCCTGGTAGATTATGGACCTATACTGACAGACACCCCTGTCACTTCCTCCCTCTCCACCTTGAGCAGCCTCACAGGAATGAGCTCCCTGACTCCTTCCTCATGAGCAGTGTCCACACAGATGTTTTTTGGATTGGCAATTTGCAGCAAAGGTACATTCTTTTCATATCAAATGACTAGTGAGGCAGAACTGCTGTCTTTGTCAGCTCTGCTTCTGTGAGACACCTGGTCATAAACTTTTTTTTTTTTTTTTTTGGTCTATTTATCATTTTCTTAATTTGCGGTCATGGTCCTTGCATTTTCTGTGGTCATGGAAGTTATATTCTTGGAATCATTCCCAGTGATAATCATTATCCTGACCTTTCCAATAGAGAAGTTTGGGTGCTAAGCCTCATCTATGTGTTTCCATGTTTCTGTATTCTCTGACATGTTTGCAGCATTATATTTACATTTTCCTTTTTTATTTAATTATCGGACATGATACAGCAGTGTGGATTTACTTTTCCAAGGAATGGCTGATGTCAATTCATTATTGAGTAGTCAATACAAAGTAATGGCAGGCTGTAGACCATAGGACAGCCTCTGTCAGCCCCTGTGTTACTGAAAAATTGCTGCTTGCTCTGTGTTGTCTGTAGCTGTTCTCCCACTACCATGGCAGACCTGAGCAGTTATAATTGAGACCACGGTGCCCACAAAGCCTGAACAATTTGCAATCTTGTCCTGGAACAGAAGCTCTCTGAGTCATCCCTTCTCACCACCCCCAGTACTTCCTTACGTATTGGGAGAGCCATCCTGTGTAATGATTCCTCTCGAGTTCTATTTTGCTCCACTGAACTGCAAATCCATTTTTGGGTCAATGGTATCCCATATGATGATTGGTTCAGAATCTGTAGTGGTAGCTGATGTGGCAAATGCCTCCTGTATTCCATTTTTTAAAAAAATGTCTGCTCTTCTTCACATACTGCTTTATTTACAGCTAGCCCTCTGGACTCTGTGATTGTGGGCTCAACCAACTGTAGATAAAACAATATTTTAAAGTTGTGTCTGTATTGAACATGTGAATACCTGTTTTGTTCTCTTTATTTTCTAAGTAAACATCTATGGTATGCTTTTTATATAGCAATCCAGAAATGATTTGAAGTCTAGGGCATTTGAGACAAACACTGTGCTGTTCTATATAAGGAACATGCCTGACCATAGACATTGGCATCTGCAGGGTATCCTCAGGCCAATGCAACATTGACATGGGAATTGCAGGATCAACTTTAGACTATCTTTGTCAGGTGCTAAACAAACATACAAAGTTCATGTGCTTCTGATCAGAACACGATTTGGGTGTGAGGATCAGAAGCAGACTGGTAGGGTCACAGTATTGATGCTGCACCTTCAGAAATATGACAGGCCTCATCATTTATGTTAGACTGCGGCTTCCTTGAGCAAAGGTTTATAGCTTTCTTCTACAGGTCTTGCATATTTCTTGCTGGACTTGGACATGACCATTTAATAGATTTTTATTGTTGCTGCATATCAAACAGGGCTAATTCTGTCATTTTGTCTCCTGTATTCTATTGCTGTTTGAGGAGAGTCTGAAGGTTTGACTCCTACCTACCCCTTATTACAGAAGATAAAGTAGGAGGCATTTTCTCTTTACACTCCTGACAGCTAGGGAATGAGCATATAATTTAAGCTTATTCAATGGAATGCTACTAGTAGGATTTGAAATCCCAACAGAGTATGGTGTAGGGGTAATGAGAGAATTTTTGATATAGCAGATGCCTGAGAGCCAAAGTTTCATTCAGGGGCCCACAGAAAAGCTAGAGGACAGGAACAGCCTGGGAGCATGTCATCGAGTTTCTTGGATGCTGGAGGCATTCTGCTCTGGGACTCACCTGTGTATGACTCTACTTGGCCTTAGTCCTGCCAGGATCTCTCCTGTCAATCAGTTCATGGAGCCACTTAACACCTTTCCAGTGAGCTTCATTTCTGCCAGAAATCACAAGAATCTGTTTTGTTATTATTGTTTGTTTATTTGTTTATTTTTATGACTGAGAGTCCACATGGGAACCCTTCAGTACTATTCACAATTGGCTCTTTTGGATGTATAACCAATGTGTTGATTTGTGCAAAAGTCTTTGAAGTCAAACCAAAAGGCAGTATTTTTAATTCATGCTTAAAGGATTCTGAAGTTGTAATATACCAAGATCTCCTGGTACTTGAACACCTACTATGTGACAGGTGCACAATTTCTTAATTACATTTCTGAAATATTCGTAGAAATCAGAAAGGAATGATTGCTTTTACAAATGAGAATATGACATCTAGGGGAAGGAATATGCCCATGGCTATGTGATGAATCAATGATGGACTCTGAACTCTGCTTATTCTGTTACTAAAACATCTTATTCTTTTAGTTCATCAAGCAGTCTTTCTAAATAAGCTTGCCTTTTAAATATTTACTTCTGGGGTGTATCTATGAAATATTTATTACCTTTTCTCCTGAGCACCCTGCTAAAGCACCAGATCTTCACTTCAAACTACCAGTCATGGTTCAGCATCCTCTTTGCCCTCAGCTACCTCACACTGGGGACAAGACACTCTTTGTTCCATTGTCCCAAACATGTTACTTTCCCCTTCCTGTTTCTCATTTTATGTATTTGATGCCAGCCGGAACCCTCTGTGGTTTCTCTTCCACTTCTGAACTTCTGCATATCTCAGTTCCACTCATTTGACATCCGATCTTCCACAGCTGTGCATTTTTATTGGCTATTAAAGCATGCATCCTCCGCCACCCATGTGAAACTATTCCAAATCTAGAAGGCAAAAATGTACCCTGTTCCCCATCATGTCTCATAGAATTGGTGTTAAATGGCTTGCTCCAGCATTCCCATTGATTCAAAAACATCTGAGATCTTTCAAAGAACTGACCTGCCCTTCTGTGAAAATGATTTCTTGTTCATGTCTTTGAATTGCTTTGGACATAGTGAATATTACTCAAATTCCTAAGGCATGGGTGAGGACCAGCTAATGATTATAAGTACCATTCTACCTATGTGGAAGGTCCTGCGCAGCACTGCAGCCAAGTGTAGCACAGGAGGGCATAGGACAGGGCTGCATTGGTTCCTCACTGTGCACATGAAGGGCGAAGGTACCTTCTAATCTGCATAGAACACCCCACAGCTAAGCAGAGAACTCAAGGATGGGTCTTAGAGTCAGAACAAAAACAGTGACTTTGAAGGAAGACACTGCCATCAGTGGTGGCTTTCCTCCTACAAAAATTTTTACTAGAGCAAAGTGATCATGTCCTTGGAGAAAGTTTTATTTACTTAAGCACAACACTGACAGGTGTGTGAGTGAGTGTTGATTCTTGTAAGGCACTGAAGTGTCAAAGCATCTTAAGTTCCTTGCTCAGAGGATCTGAGAAGAAAGATTCGAGCTGCCAAATCTAGCTGATCTCACTCTGGAAGTGAAGTAGAGTCATCATCCCCAGTCGTCAACCTTTTCCATGACTGTTCCCATCCATGGTGTCTCTCCTCAAGCTGGGTATACAGGAATAACACAAGCATAGACTCACAGTCTAAGCTCCGCTGTGTCCCTAAGTCCTCCCCTCAAACTCACTAACACATGGCAGATTTTCTTTCCCAGAAGGCCTTTCAGAACTGGGGCAGGAAAATATGATCTCTTCTTCCACAGGAAAAATAGTTCAGTGGTTTAACAAGAGACCTGTATTAGAAAAATGAAATACAAGGCTTACTCTACAAACAACTTCAATGTATTTTGCAAAATAGTCATCTGAGGACAACTCAATAAATTTAGCTTGAGACTAACAGTACCTCAATCAAAGTTCCATAAAGAACCTTTTCTCTCCTTCCCTCCACCCTATGCCTCTCTGTACAAGGTCTTAACATGTTGGCCAGGCAGTCCTCCTTGGCAACACCATCAACATAGGCTAGGGACCACTGTCTTTACTTCTGGTCCTCTTCTCTGACCAAGGATGTTAACCTATCGACTGAACATGAATATTTGAACATTTGTCAACATGTTCAAGTTCCACCCTACTTATATTTCACACAGTTTAACTCTGAGGGGCAGTGAGGTCCTTGGTGATTTACCAAACCTCCTGTCCATGCCCAGGCATCCTTCCTGGTGCTCAAGTCATCCTATCTTTACAGAGGTGACTCCTTAAGGAGGGTTGCCCACAGTGGTCCTGAGGCTACCCTTCTCCTGAGCTTCCTCTCCACATTTTGAGGAGGGCAGTACCATTCCCTGTCATGTCTGGTTTCAAAATACACCTAAGGGCAGCTAAAGTTCCCTCATGGCTTTCTACCCATTAGCTTCCCCTTTCTATAGGCTGACGTAGTTTAGTTTGTAAACTTTAAATTTTGCCCTTAATAGCTGGGCATGGTGGCGCATGCCTTTAATCCCAGCACTTGGGAGGCAGAGGCAGGNGGATTTCTGAGTTCGAGGCCAGCCTGGTCTACAGAGTGAGTTCCAGGACAGCCAGGACTACACAGAGAAACCCTGTCTCAAAAAAACCAAAAAAAAAAAAATTTTGCCCTTAATATGATTTAGTTTCCAGAAGCACAGGTATCAACATTGTTAGGGATGGTTCCAATCTCTGAGTTAACGTGCTGATCAAGTATCCTGAAGATTTGGTGATCTACCTTTTCCAGTCAGGAAATTGGGATATGTGGTCTGACAAGGTGAGGGAAGATCTGAAATTGGGACTGACCTAGAAAATCCAGGACACACAGCTGTCATACATAATGCTCCTGTGTCCTAGATAGCACTGCTGTGCCTGCATCACGTCTGCCTCTGGACAGCTTTATTTGATGTCCGCGATAGCTTGTCTCTTTCTGTTTTGGGTCATCCATTTGGTAAATCTCCATTTTCTCTCAGAGGGATGAAGCCAGTGTTCATTTGACTCGAAGCATGGGATGACTGACAAGCTGCTTCCTACTCAGCTCTGTCTACTTCTAGAGGTCAAACTGGCTGCACAGGAAGGCGGCTTCTCTAGACACACTGGTCCTCAAGGGAAGCAGACAGGCCACACCAAAGCTAGGAATGTGGAAGACAGATATCTGTGCATAAGATCACCCTGGAAACAGCCATCAAGAGATACAGGAAGGAAAGGAATCTGTACACAGTCCTCTGGAGAAAGGCATGGAAAGAGGAGACTTAAGATGGGGTGTGTTTGCTTTCTCAGGGTGCACTGAGATCAGGAAGGGTTGGTCCTAGATTGGAGAAAGCTACAGGGCTTCTGCTCTTGCTTGGCTTTGGGAAAATCTGGGCATGAATACTTTGCTTAGGACCCAAGTAGCCAGGGAAGACAGACTCCAGAAGAGGAACCCTCTTTCTAGTCTAGAGCTCAGGTTCCCTAGTTTTGGTGACTTAAGAGGCATCAAAAAAGAACATCTTAAAGGGACAGAGCTAGGTTCATATATTAAGTGTCCAGGTACCAGGAGAGCACCTGTCAGGGACGATTGTAGTTAAGTGAGTCATAAGGTATGCCCCTACTGAATCTGACAGAACTACTGACCTTGTAAAACAGGAATAGACTGTGGTGATGCCTCTCTTTCTACTTTATGGGGGCATGGTGGAAGGTGGTTGCCTTCGATCCAGGAAGAGACCTCACCAGGAGCTAATTCTGCTCACAAGTTTGCTCTTGGACTTCCAAGCCTCCCAAACTCTGAGAAACTCAATTTCTTTGTTTTAAGGCACCAGCTGGTGGTACTGTGTTATGCCAGATAGTACAGACTAAGACGGAGCCTGCCACAGATATTATTGCTGTTAGAGAAGATGTTGAGAACTTCCAAGATGAATGAACAACAAAGGGGCAATACTCTGTAGCCAGAGAGGGTGAGTTTTTATCCTGCCCTGCCACTCACCTGTTCTGTAAGATTGGAGAAGTTACCTCTTTCTGTGCTTTGCCTTGCCTGAAAAGAAAATTGATGCCATAACTTCAGGATTAAAATACAAAGCACAGAGCAGTGACTAACACATTGAAAGCTCCAGTAAGTGTTTGCTGTTGGTGGTTAATTTTAGTGCTACTATAAGGTAAATGAGAACACAATAGTTTTAATAGAATTATTTTTCAGCTAATTGCAGATCTTGCTGAAGCTCCCTCAAACAACCTGCCTAAGTCTTTATAGAGGGTGTCAAGAACCCGTAGTCAATCAGTGAATTCATGCATCTTTGCAAATTTAGACATAAATATTAATGTGACCTCATTCATACCCACAGGCGGACGAGACTGTGAATAACAGTGTAGCCTATAATTACAGTTTCATAACACACCGTGGAACAGAAACTGCCAGCCTCCCACCAAATCCCCAGCCTTCCCATTTTGTATAGGCGACTGTGGCACCAGGAGAAAGTACAAGATGTGCCCCTTGCAGCCTGGGCCTCTGAGAACTTCCTATGGGTCTCTCTCATGTGCACCTTTTCTAGGCACCAAAGGCATCTGTGAAGACCGGCACAGTGTCTTCAACACAGCAGAACCTGCCTAAGCTGAGCCCTTCATCGTTAGCACTGCTCATCTGCCAGGCAAGAAGCACATTTTTGTGTATCTTAGGCAGTCTGGAGGGCCATTTGTTGCAACAGTTAGCTAGTGTTTTTCAAACATTGTGAGACTCTTTTAAGCATCTAGTATCTCTTACACATTTCAAAAGGGTTATTTACTCACAGCTACATTATGGCGCTCGCTGTTGCTATAAATAAGCAAGACTCATGTTGGTTTGGTCAGGAAGTTGTGGAGGTGGGTTGGGTGGGGGTAGGTGTTTGTGTTCAGGTATACACGTGCTTTTGGATATCAGAGGACAACCTTGGGTGTTCTTCCTCAGATTCTGTCCATCACATTTTAAGATAACAACTCTCATTGTATTAGAGCTTGTCGAGTAGGGTAGGCTGTCTTGTCAGCTAACCCTGACACGCTAGTGCTGGAGTTACCATCACCAAGCTTTTAATGTAGGGTCTGAGGATTAAACGTGGGTCCTCCTGATTATACAAGTACTTTACTGACGGGATAGTCTTAGCCCCAGAAAGCATGTTATATTTATCTCTGCCATCTCACACCTGCTCAGCAGGAGTAGTCTTTTGATTTCCACAATACAGACTCAACGTGGCGACTGCAAATACGTGTAGAAAGCACCCCCTCCTCCCAACATCACCAGCAGCCTGGAGTTGACTTTTAACTTCTCTACTGAGGTCATGTGCCAGTAAGTCTTCCTGCCTTGGGGAAAGATGGCACTGTGACTGCTTTGTATTTTACCTGACCTTTGTAGGTTAAGGTTGTGTGTACTAGGAGTAGAGGTAGGAGCTGGAGACTAAGAAGGACATTCTGCCTTACAGGCACTGTTGGCCTGAGAGATATTCATGTACTTAGGTTTTCTACAGGTACTGTTGGCCTTGGTGACATTTTTTTTTCACATTTGAGTCTTTCTTTCTCACACTCTTACACACTCTTTTGAGAGTTCCCATTATTGATAATTCTCAACTTGAACTTCTTTCATTTGCATATCCATGCCTCTATCCCCATTTCTAAAATTCTACATCCTGCCCCAGTTCTCTCTGTTAAGGTCTTACCAGTATCTTTCCAGGGGAACTATCTTGAAAAGTGTCTGAACAAGCTTTAGTCTTGATCTTTTCTTTCTAGAGTCCTTCGTTCTGTCACGATTTGTGTCAACAAAGCAGAGACACTTCTTTCTTCTACCCCAAAGCAGCTAACTAGTTCACCTGTTGTTCTCTAGAGTTTCTGAATGAGGGTAAGCTATAGGCCCACAGAGTCCTGCAGCTCCATCTAACCACAGGGCCACGTATCAGACCACTGAATCTTTCTTAGTTCATCTCTTGAAGTTAGGTGATAGCTAAACTGGAAGCCTTACCACAGATCTCTCTTACTCAGTTAGTCTGAGCTTTGCATGTTTTTAATGAGGAAGGGGAGGAACTCCCAAAAAGTCAAGACTTGGTTTCTCATTGTTTCCTCTAAAGTTTGTATTTTGGTTAGATACTTGAAGCTGGTATCCAATATAAGATTAACTCATATGAAGCCTTCACATCTTGGCACATAGATGTAAATTATGGTAGCATGATACAAATGAAGGCAAGTGTTCTGGGTTTCAGAAAATTAGAAATTATAATTTATTTACCTAATAAACATCAAGCCCATTAAATAACAACTTTAATAACAGGGTTTGTTACTAGAGAGTCAGAGAATGTGTTTGGTTCTTCATTGGGCAAGGCAGCCTAAGATTAAGAATGCCTCTGAGATGGCACCTTCCTAGATGGGAGACTAGAAAAAAAGCTAAAGGAGCTGTTGGTAGATGAGAGCAGAGAGAGAGCCTTGTGAGGATGGCCAGATGGTTGAGCCAAGAGTCAATGTCTTTAGCTTGATTTGATTGTGCTTTTTCTTTTTTTAAGGGCTAAGGAAGATTGAAGGGGACTTTGGGTTTCTGGGGTTCAAGAGATGATCCTGGTGTTTGGCCTAACCAAGAAGAAATAATCACCAGCACTCTACTGTTTTGGCTTACCTTTGTAGCCAGCTGAGAGCTGCTCTGTGTTCCCAAACCCAGTATGTGTGTTGAAGACAGGAAATAGCTTCCACATTGACTGTTATGTGCTTACTGTTGAGCTTTGGACCAGCTGGCAGCTGCTAGGTTGCTGTCTCCCTTTAACCTTGTACTTAGCTACAGGTGCTTTTGCCATGAGTGTATTTTTAACTTAGTGGGCAGTGGCATGAAGTTTCTGATTGTTTTGTTTCCATTCTAGCCTCTGAAAAATTTCCTTCTTCCCTTGTTTGATCCTCACAGTATCAGAGGCAGAGTGGTCAGAAAATGTATATTTCATTTCCTTAGTGGGGCTGGTAGTTCACATAAGGAGGCTAGCATTAATTATTTGTCAACCACACAAATGTATTAGCAGTGAGATAGACATAAAGGAACGTTGCAAAGCACCTTGGAAACAATTTATATCAATGGATATTTTGTAACAAAACATCATTACCAAAAGGAGGTACCAGGTGCAGGTGTGGGAGAGGAAGTGTTGTAGGCAGGGTGGTATGGTGGTAGATTGGGTGGTGGTGGTGGTGGTGGTACAGCCGGTGATCTTTGAAGTTGGTAAATAGCAAATCTGAAGAATTCAAAGAGTAGGGACTACTATTCTGAAATTAACCCAGTAGATGATGCTGTGCCTTGGTGGCCATGTACAAGATTGGGGTCTTAATCCTTACATGTATGGAAAATTATTGAATGATTTAAATTAGGTCACCTAGGAATCATGTCTGTGCAACAGTAACTACCATAGATGAGATGTGCAGAGCAGGGTAAACTTCGATGCAGTTTGTCTTAGTTTCATTCTCCATTGCTGTATTAATAAGATGCTCTAACAGAAGCAACTTAAAAGAAAAGGCCACAATTCCAGGTTACATCCCATCATTGGAGAGAAGTCACTGTGTGGCAAGAACTTGAAGGAACTGATTCCATTATATCCACAATCATGAGCAGAGAGCAATGAGAGAATGAATTCATGCTGGTGTTCTGCTTTCCCTCCCTCTCTCCTTCTTTCAGTCCAGGGCCCAGCTCATGAGCTAACACCACTCACCTTCAGGTCTTCCTACATAACTAAGAAAATTCATCATGGGCATGTTGATAAGTTCTTCACCCAGACTCTTTCCCAGGTGAATCTACTTTGTGTCAAGTCAACAACCAAAACTAACCCAGCTGTACTGAGTTCTTCTAGAAGTGTGCATTGGACTGAGCTTGATTATGGGGACAGATGCGAAGTGGGCAGTTTATTTAGAATGTCTCTTGTATGCATAAACAAAAGGTTGTGGAAAGAAATGGGATGAGAGATGGGGGTTCTAGAGAGAACTCTAAGGTTTCTCTTAGACAGAAGATGGATGGAGATGTCATCCACTGATAAGGGGAACAGAATCAAGTTTTAGGCAGAAGGATGATAAGTTTAGTTTGAGAGTCACCAAGTATGAATCATCTTCTGGACTTCTTTCTTTTCTAGGTGCTGTACTGCTGGATGCAGGAGTCAAGAATTCAGAAGAGAATTCTGTATGGAACCTGGCAGTAGGTAGCTTATCATTTAAACGTTGCATAGCAGGGACATGTAACATTATCAAAGACATTGTATCAAGAAGCACCTGGTCACATCTGTTGGTTCCTGAAGAGGTATCAGGTCAGAGAGGGAACAAAGAGAGCCTAGGGGACTTTTAGGGGAACCATAGGAGAAGACAGAAGAGAGATATTATTGAGTAACTAGCAAGCAATCATTTGAGGATCAAATACTGAAATGACAGTGTTCATGATCACACAGACAAAACATGAGCATGAGAGATGGAAGTAGAACAGGCACACAGAATGATGTCAGAATGAAGGCACACAGAATGAAGTCAGAGTGAAGGCACACAGAATGACGTCAGAATGAAGGCACACAGAATGAAGTCAGAATGAAGGTACACAGAATGAAGTCAGAGTGAAGGCACACAGAATGAAGTCAGAATGAAGGCACACAGAATGAAAGGTCATGTGGAAGAGAGCAAAGAACAATGGACAGGAGGAAGATCCTAAAGAGTTACTTTCTCAAAACCCCATTCTACAGAAGAATAAACAGAGGCCTAGAAATGCCTGTCAAGATTACAAAGCAAAGGAGCCACAGAGCCATACCTGGAGCTGGGACAGACAAACCAACACTTTTACTGCCAACAGTCCTCCCAAGGAGTACCTATTCCTGCAGAGATGCAGGGAGAGGAGAGGGACTTGGTTGATGGGCAGCACATGACTCCCACATGGAAATGTCAGCGATCTGCAGATCACAGCAGGGGAAGGCTGACTGGAAACCACCAAGCCTCAGCCTGTAGCATTAGTACCTGAGCATGCTTCTGCAGCTTTTTGTCTCTTAAAATTTGCAGGCTTAGGCCACAGGGCTCTCCCTCAAACCTCCATTGGCAGGAGGACTTCATAAATGACATTTGATTATGCTCAACACAGCAGCCAGGGGCCGTACAAAAACTGCAATAAAGACAGCAAACGCTAGCGATCTTCATAAAACATGGATGCCCCAGGGGATAAAATCGAAATCTTAATGTACAGATCCTTGGCTACTAAGGCAAATGACAGCAAAATGCGAACAAATTGTGAAGCCAATAATAATAAACTTCCTGCTTATGCTGCCCAGAGGCCCTGGGCTCTTTCTCTGCAGCTCTGGGAAGCACAGCTGGCTCTGTAGGGGGCCAGTGCTGGGTGTGCTGAACCCAGCTGGACCCCTGTGGCGGTTGAAATGACTTTGTGTTCACTGGAGAGCCAGCCTTCTAACCCTGCCTTTCTCTTGAATAAGTCACAGGCAAATTTAGCCTTCTTAAACCAGGGTCTTTGAGACCATTACTCTTGAATACAATTTAGATATTCAATGCTAGAGCCAAAGGAATCAGTGACCCCCACAAGTACACAAACCAAGACCCAGAAAAACAGAAATATTCCTTCCAAATCACCCTCCTGTCATTCTTGACCTGGAATCTGGGACTCTGCGTGTGCAGTCACAGCTCCCAGGCAGATGCTGTGGAGGGAACTGAGCATTAAATAAATAAGGAGCTAAATATAGATGCTCTCTTCCCTTTTTCCATTTTAGGAGAGTCACAGCATTTACCTCAGGGGAAAATCTATTTTGTTTAGGAACACACTTTATTTCTTTTTTCTTTTTGGTCATAAAAGGCACAGCCTTGGGTCTCATCTGAAATGGGGACATTCAGTTGTCTGTAAAACTACATCAAGTAGAAGTACACTCCCTCCAGGGCCAGAGAGGTCCCTTCGATTCATCTGACTGAGGAGGGTGTGCTGATGGACTTTCTCCAGAGATGGGCTCTGCTTGGCTCACTGTGGCTGGAGGGAGACCATGCTTGCTTGAATGAATGAGGATGGACTACAGACCCCAATCAGGAAGAGAGCAGTGTGTAATTTGCCTGACAGGAAAAACAATATTCTAAGAAGACAATTGTTCCTCTCCATTCAGCTATCAAGCTTTTAAAGGAATGGAGCCTAAAGGAATTATTATTTCCCTGGAGTCTTATGCTGAGAGAAGGAACAGCCTGAACCCTGGTGTCAGATAGAGGACCAGTTTGACTCCTGGAAAGAGATTCACAGGCTGACTTGTCCAACTGCTTTCCAGGAGAGATGGGAGACCAGAACCAAGCTAGGCAGGCACTGGTCAGTTATGCTAATGTCTTACCTACCAGTACCCTGAAGGTAGACCTGGAGATCACTAGATCTTTGTTCCCCTCAGCAACATGGGCACGTTGACTCCATCTCTGTGCCCTGTTTCTAACATTACCTTCTGCTTCAACGCCCAACTCTGCTAATAAGTAAACCCACCCGATGCAGGAGACTGAGGACCTTTTCTAGGCAGAGTAGCCGATGCTATCCTTGTATTTTTCTCACTGACCTTTTGAGGAAAGGTTAGTTTCACAACACTGCATCCCATTAACTGTGCTGAGGGAGGAACACATAGCCTCTGCAGAGAAAAAGAGGACAGCTTTTTTGGCCCTTTCCTTCAAGACTTGTAGTTGGAAATACCCAGATGAGGGAATTACTTGCCAGGGTTCTGACCAGCAGGTGAATGACCCAGGGAACATGATCTGACCCGGCAGCAAGGGAGCCATGAAGGGCAGATTGGACAACAAGACAGAGCCTGGGGACACTGGATGGGGCCAGGGACATGAATAAAAATTGGGAGAAATAAGAGACCACTCCAGGAAATGAGAGATTAGGTAAAGATCAGACCTGCCCACAGTTAGATGATGGACTTAACTTTTTTCAATGACATTGTCATTATATTGAGAGGCTCAATTAAGTTCATCAAGACCATTGTTCTGACTGTAGGGGACCCTCTTTTAAAGCACCATGCTGTCACTCAGCTCCCTTGCACTTCTGCTTTATGGACACTGGTAGCCTACAGTCAGTCAGCAACATAAGTGCAATGTATCCCCACCTCCGAACTCCATACCCATGCCTGTCACCAGAGGTGACAGAGGTGATCAGAGGTGGCTAAGAGTCACTGTGTCCCTTCTGACTTTCTCCTTTATGTTCGGAAGTTTGGCACAATAGAAAAGACAGTATCTTATCTTCTGGATTTTGAAATGAAGAACCCAGAAAATTCCTCAGTGTGAGAAATATAGGAAGAAAATTAATTCTAATGACCAAATGTTGCCACAAGGCAAAAGAAAGTAAAGAATACTGCCAAGAATGGGAAGAGGGTCCCAGCCCCACATGGCAAGATCTCCAGAGCTTGTGAGAAAACACCAATATGTATTTAAAACTGTGTATACCTTATTTCACTGTTTAAAGGAAAATATCAGGCCTAAGCCCCAGGAGACCCCGATGGAGAGAGGGGCCTTGGGCACACATACACTCAATACTGTGACCTTCTCTAGTGTAAACCACCAAGAGATGAATACTTTATGATTGCTGCTGATGCTGAGATCGCTTCATAAATGAATGAATTAGGTTTGGCCACGGTAAATACAAACTGCCTAAAAGTGCAAGGCAACCTAGGAGAAGCTGGGAGTGGGGGCTTCTCAAAGCTTTATAAGAAACTAACTACTTCTCATTGGTAGCTGATGCAACAGACATTAATTTATGTGCAGTAGGTTAGTTCTAAAGAGAGAACTAAAGGTCAGGAACTTTAATGGTGGTGTTTTGTTTGCCTGGTGCTGCCTTGGTTTTCCACAATGGTCAGACAACCCTGGCTTGTTCAGGATTATCACGAGTCTGGTTATTTCCCAGATATCCCAGCCGCATAGGGGGGGGGTCAGAATAGTACTGTTCTGGCCAAAGGAATGCCAATGCAAGTCCCTAGATGGACCTTCTGGGAAGTGTGTCCTTGGGAGGGGAACAGGTTAGCCAGCTCCTGCTTATTTCTGAATGTTCACTCTCTTGCCTTCTGCTAGGAACTGGAACAGGCCAGTCAAAAGCCCCTTTGCGACCTTGAGGAAAATGTAACCCCTTATAATCTTTGTGAGCTTGTTTCTTCAAGTTTAAGACTATTCTGAGATAATGGTGATTTTGTATTTCAAGGTGTGTAAGGAGAGAATAAAATGAAAAACTGAATACTGCATATTCTCTGTGATTTTACCTGAGGACACATAGGTAGGAGTGGATAGCCTTTTGTCTGAGGTATCCACACAGGGATGGCTGCCCCCTCACCCCTTGCTCTCTCCTGGCTCAAAGTTGCATCAAACAACCCATCACTGCTAGAGCGATATGATTTATAAAATGCAACAGTGCCTCAAAGCTTGGGCTAGAAACCTTGCTCGCCCTCTGAGGACAAATGCCAGCAAGATAGTCATGCTGTTCTGGGTAGCTTCTTATGCCTTGCTAAGTATTTTCATGCTCATCATGGTAGGTGGGGTGGGATTCAGAAGACAGAAAGACTTTTCAGTTGTTCAGACAAACTGCCACACCAGGGATGTGTAGAAAGGACAGGGCTTGTAGATATCTGACTGTTGAAAAGATACCACTGCACCTGTATGGACATTAGTACTCTTCCTACAGAACCAACTTTGCCCACTCTAGGGAAGTCTTTCTGGCGTCTGATCTTCACAGAGGAGGAGGTGATGCCTGTTGAATTTGATGAATCGGGCTCAATGGAATCAGCAGAAAGCCTGGAAGAACATTTTACAAATAAGTCAAAGAGCTCCCTCTCTTAACTTGGTATCTTATTCTTACCCCACTCCCTACCTTTCCTCACCCCATGCCCCATCAAGTTGTACATATGCTCTGCATGTTTTGTTTTTCTCCATTGTAGCTTAGGTCCTCTTACATGTACATGCTACAGGTGACTAATTCCTGCTTTCTGTAACAGAGCACTCCCATGGAGCACCAAAGAATACATCAAACCACTGAATGGTTAAGGGAGGTGCATGACAGTAAACATAGTAAAGAAAGTTAACGTTCTTAGGAATTTCTGGACCTGTCAGCAATCTGTTTCTGTAAGCTCAGCCCTAGTGATGAGGAGAAGGCAAATATACTAACACATCTTTCTCCAAATGTGGCAGCAAGGCAGCTCTTTTCCAAGGAAGCATATTGGAGATAAAATCAAGCAACCTTTTAATATCCTGCCCTGAGCTGACTTATTAGGACTTGCTTTATTCCAAACAGCACCATAAGTGGTATCTCTTGGCCAGCTCCCTAATGTTGCTCCCAGACATCTCATTTGTAGATCTGATGGAGACCCTCTAGAAAGGGCAGCTGCTATCTGAACAGCCCTATTCTGCAAGACCTCCCCTCACACATTCAACACTCACAAAAGGGATTAAAATTGATTTTTTAGGATTTTGGCAGCCACTGGAGACTGTGGGCCCCAGCAGCATTTCCCAGAGATGACATTACTTATCAGGACTGGTAAGTATCAGCAATTGCTCAGATAAATAATTTATATGGGGAACTAATAAAATAATGGAGTACTTTGGGGATGGTAATAAGCCAGTGAGACCAAGGACTCCTGGGAAACAGGACAAAGGCATGTACCTCAGCTTAGCAGAGCTGCTACCCTTGGCTCTGTCCCCCTGAACCCCTCATCTTGAGGAGGCCTACCTTCCTGACTGTACCTTATATAAACCTTTTATAAATCCCTCCCATGTCCTAATAACCAGATTTTCTTACACCTCTCCAAATATAGTATCTCTCCTGTATTAGTTATTTGATGATTTCTAAGACTGCCTTTCTGCGTATGCATTTGTCACATTCACTACATTTGTAAGGTTTCTTTCCTGTATGAATTTCCTGATGAATACTAAGATAGGATTTTTGGGTAAAGCATTTGTCACATTCACTACATTTGTAAGGTTTCTTTCCTGTATGAATTTCCTGATGAATACTAAGATAGGATTTTTGGGTAAAGCATTTGTCACATTCACTACATTTGTAAGGTTTCTTTCCTGTATGAATTTTCTGATGATATCTCTCTCTGGAGTAATTTGCTTATGTAATATAATAGTAATTGCCCTACTATCTTGTAGGGCCTGTGAAATTCATGAGTATTTATTTACTGTTTTTTTTGGTTTTGTTTTGGTTTGGTTTAGTTTTGGCATTTTGTAATATAATCTCCTATTTTAGGGTGGCCTTGACCTTGTGATCCTCTTCTTTCTAACTCCCCAGTGCTGTGATTACAGGAACTATGCCTCCATCCTTGCCTTCATTTATTATGATTCTTGGCCCTTAAAAAAAAAAAAAACTCTTAATTTTTTGAAACCTGTCTTCTCCTCCTCTTCTTTCTTCTCCCTTGTCTCTTCCATTTCCTCTCTTCCCGTTTAGGATAGCATCTCATTGTATGTAAGCCACACTGACCTGGCACTCATTATGCACCTAGCTCAGGCTAGTCTTGAACTCACTACTTACACTCTTGCTCCACCTTGCTGATTGCTTAGATTATGGGCATGTACTGCCATACTAGTTTGTATTATAAAATACTTTGAAGCTGGGGCATGTTGAACTCCCCTTGGAACAAGACTCTTCTAAAAGAATCATTCTTTCTATTCTGTGAATGTAACAGGAAATTGGAGGTCTAGATACATTGTATTCTTACAGCAAGTTCAAAGGCAAGAATTTATTGTTTCATTCTGAGGATATGAATAATCTATCTAGGTCCAAAAATTAAAATGAAAATCAGATCAAACAGAAGGAAATTAGTAAAGATCAGGGAAGACTGAACAGCATTTAATTATTGTAGAAATTGTCCTGTCTAGGAGGTATTTTGTTACAACTTGCCTTTGGTCAGTAGTGTGGCATCAAAGAGACAGGGCCCTAGAGGCTGGAGGCCAATAATGGCACAGAGCACAGCTGGTTTCAGCACACAGCGGGCCTAGCTTCTCTGTCTGATATCTTCCTTGGCAGGCTGTCTGAATCCTTACCTCCTACCCAGAGGTCTTCTTTGACCAGTGGGGATCTTTACGCAGAATCCGCAATTTTTATAAACATTGCTCTATGAAGCCCTAAACTGGTTTTCTAGTTTCCCATCTTCTTTGCCTATCCAGGAAACCTCCAGGCCTTTGATGAAAGCAGGTCCTCTGATGCCCCAGGTTCTTTAACATCCATTCCAACCTTCCAGACCTACACAAGAGCTCCACAGCCCTCAGTGTAGTGGGGCAGAGTTTCCCTTTGGGTACTAACAGCTCTTACAATTCCATGTGTGTCTGTTGGAATCTAGCTTCAGACAAACAATGGTATCCAAACTGCAGTGAATTGAAAGAAATGTAGCAGATTCCTGCTTAGAATCTCAACTGCAGGAAAAAGAATGACTGAGATAGTCTTTGGAAATGAAAGGACCAAAATATTAGAGAATTTTCCAGTCCCCCATCCCCTTTAAGAGACAATAAGGCCTAGGGATATGGTGACATGTAAGAGATCCTGGGTTCAATCCTCAGTAGTATGGAGAGAAAGAGATAGGGGAGGGGGATATTTAACATGTGGTGTAAAGGAACTTAAAGGGATCCTGATGGTAAATAGAATCAACAAGCTCATAATTCTCTCTCTTCTGTCCTTTTTCTCTCTCATTTTCCTCACCCTGCTTTCCTTTTTCTCCCTTCTGTACTGATATCACTTCTTCAGTGATGTCACAAGATTTACAACAATATTTTTAAAAATTAATTTATTAGATATTTTCTTCATTTAGATTTCAAATGCTATCCCAAATGTCCCCTATACCCTCCCCCTGCCCTGCTCCCCTGCCCACTCACTCTCAATTCTTGGCCCTGGCGTTCCCCTCTATGGGACATATAAAGTTTGCAAGACCAAGGGGCCTCTCT
>NC_034594.1:165692433-165702022 GCF_900095145.1 Mus pahari
GTTTTCTTTATTGCTTCTACTTCCCTTTTTAGGTCTTGGGTGGTTTTGTTCAGCTCCATCACCAGTTTGGTTGTGTTCTCTTGTGTTTCTTTAAGGACTTCTACCTCTTTAGCAGCATTCTCCTGAATTTCTTTAAGTGAGTTATTAATGCCCTTCTTGAAGTCCTCTACCAGCATCATGAGGTATGCTTTTAAATCTGATTCTTGCTTTTCAGGTGTGTTGGGGTATCCAGGACTGACTTAGGTGGGAGTGCTGGGTTCTGATGATGGTGAGTGGTCTTGGTTTCTGTTAGTAAGATTCCTATGTTTGCCTTTTGCCATCTGGTCATCTCTGGAGTTAGTTGTTATAGTTGTCTCTGGTTGGAATTTGTTCCTCCTGTAATTCTGTTTGCCTCTGTCAGCAGTCCTAGGAGTCCTGCTTTCTCCTGAGTCTCAGTGGTCAGAGTACTCTCTGCAGGCAAGCTTTCTTCTTGCAGGTAAGGTGCACAGAGGCCTGGTGTTCAGATCTGCCTCCTGGCTGAAGATGTAGGCCCAAAATGGGGCCTGTCCTAGGAGATGTGTTGCCTCTGCAGTTTGCACCCTCACCTCCACAGGCTAGACTCCAAAGGACCCTGGACACAATATGTCTCTCTCACCTGCTCTGACAGACAGTGCCCTCCTGGTTGGCTACCTTTCCTCTGGTGGGGAACGTGCCCAGATGTTATACAGACCCAGATGTCTGGAGCCCAAAACAGTGTCTGTCCCAGAAGCTAGATTGCTTCTGTCTGTTCCAAAGCCGTGTAGCTTCTGTAGTCCACACTCTCACCAGTGCAGACTGGAGCCTGGGCGCACCAGAGCAAAGATGGCTCCCTTACCAGCACTGGCATTGTCTCTACCTCTGTGCTGAAGAAGCTACTAATGATGTCCAGTATAGATAGCTGTTGCACTTCAGCCAGGGGATACACTGCTACCCTGGGCAACTTTGCCAAGGCCACCTTTGATGTAACCTACAGCTACCTGACCCCTAACCTCTGAAAAGAGAATGTTCACTAACTCTTCTTATCAGGAATTCATGACCATCTTGTGGAAACCTACACCAGAGACCTTTCAGAAGACCGAGGATCCAGCTGTTACTTCCACATAAGGGTTTTTATACAAGAAAAATAAAGTGAACTAAGTCTGTTTAAAATAAAGTATAATTAATAAACCATGACTCTAACCTGTATGAAGAGGTATGAATCTGGAAAGTGAAAATGTGTTATAGTGATTACTTAGGAAAGGGCTTCTTGGTGCATGTTTGGCACTGTGGCTGTCTTAGAAACAACTAAAGGGGATTGGCTGGTAGCTGCACCAAGATTTGCAAATACACACTGGTTTCTAGGCAACAATACTCAGCCTTCTCTTTCCTGGCCATTGTAGGACACAAGAGCGGGGATTGTTATCTTGTGTAGCTAGTTAGAGGCTTTATGGTAGAGCAACAGAGGTTGTTAGATAATGTGTTATCATTCATAATAGTTGGGGGGGGGGGTCAAAGTATTTTAGTGAGTCTGGGAAGCCTTGAAGAGAAAGAGGTCCTCCAATAGTCTTGACACACTGTCAGAAAGAAAAGCAAGAGTAAGATGGTGGGCAGCAAAAGCTGGTCCATGCAGTATGACAAGGGGTTTCCCCATGCTTACACACCAGTTCATTGAGCCTTGTTGGTACACTGCACACAGGTATTTTATTCTGAATGTGAGTCTGTTAAAACAGTAAGAAGATCAATGTCTGCAGGAGGGATAGTTGGCCTGGAGAGGGCAGGTCAATTCAAGGAAATGACTGGAGGGCTCCTGCAGACTCCCAAGGGCTGCCTAGTATCAAATGGAAATGTTTTGCAACAAAATCTCAGTAACTGAATTTTCATTTAAAAAATTAACTCATTTCCAAGCGTTCCTAAATATTACCATCCATTGACAAAAGTTCTTTAAGGACTGCACAATACCCTTTTGGGGCTATGAGCTACATGTTATACTATCAGCTCAGCTCAGGTCTACAAGAGGCATGGGAAAGGGAACAAGGCTTGCCTTTCCTACTGTGGTCTTTTAGTGCCTTAGAGTACCTGGGACCTCTGTCCCCAATATGTATGGGCACGTGAGTGCCCAAGCACCTCACCTCTAACCAGTCAGGCCCTACCCACCCAGCCACACTTCTATTGTCTGAAGTCTTATGAGATATCAGTTTAATGAAGGAGTGTCCACAGAATTAGTCACCTCCCCCTTCTGGAGGAAAGTCATTCCAGTACTTGATTTCTTTCCAACTTAATCACACACCCCAATACACCCAGACTTCTGTGAGTCAGACTTAGCTTTCTCATGGTTTCCAGCCTTTTCTTTAAAGCAGCTATCAAGTAGCAGTTATTTTCCCCCAGTCTGGCATCTCAGAGTGGTTTTACCAAACATGTAGTTAATTAACCCTAATTAATTGGAATTTCAAATGCTTTCCAAGTCTGTGGCGGTGTGAAGCTGTCCTCTCTCGCCAATACAAAGATTCAGTGGAAAGTCCTGTATTACCATTAGGAACATAACATTCTTAAGGCAAGTTTTCATAAAGGGTATGAAATTGTTCAAAGGGAAAATCAGGAGAAATTGTCTCTATCAAGTGGTACAAAGCAATTTAGAGAATGTTACTTTGTCAAGCCAGCTTTGAGCTAAGTTATCCTTTGTAAGATTTCTTTTTCTTTGAGCATCTTTTTTTTTTCTAACCCTGCCCAACCCCCAATTCTTGTAATAAAATCAATATTTTCTGGAAGAACAGAGACGAGAGCCTTTAGAGGACTCCACCTCCTGTTTGCTGCAAAAACATTAATAAATGTCACTAGCAAAGTTGGGTACCAAGGGAAACAGGATGACCTCATGAATATATTTTCTAAAGAGCTTAAAATGTCCATCTTGTATATTATTCGTTCCTTAAAGAGTCTAAGAGCTATTGATCCCCTCAACTGCTGCAAAAAGCAATTTAAATACACCAAAGGCTCTATATATGGATGGACAGAGCAGAGCCAGATCAGAGTGGCTTTGTAATGCCTATTTCTCCATGTGCAGAGCTAGGCTGCAGAAAAGGTGCCCCTTGGTAGGGTAAATGCTATCACTAGGTCTATTACAGCAAAATAATGGAGAATTAGAACTGCCTTTGCCTAAAGTGGTAGCAGTTTATAGACCTGCAAAGATTCATCTGCTGATAAAAAGTGATTTAAAGAAATTAATCGACGATCATTGCATGGCTATTTCCTGGTTCCTAAAGTGGCAGACATCAAACACCGCTAGCAGTGTCTGCACTGACATGCACTCTGTGTGTTCCAGATTTGCACATAGCACAGTAACATGCGTAAGAAGCCACAGACAGAGACCCATGTATTACAGAAGGTTAGACAACATGCCCTTTAACCATGCTGCTCTATTTGTCACTATGCATTATATTGGGTTGCATACAAGTATATAATAGATTTTGAGCATATCTTGACATACTCCATTACCCTCCCTTACCCCGTTATCTCCCGTTAGTCTACTTTACTGCTCTAGAAAATTTAGATGATGTACAGTTACCACTGCGAAAGACCTGCAGGATCACCTGTTTCACCTGCTTAGTATTTTCCTCAGCAAGCAAAGTGTCCTTTCCTTGACTCCAAGGCCAGCAGGAAGAAGGAAGACTAGTGTTTCCTAATGCAAGTAGCATGTTTTTCAAAGTTAGACAACTGCTCATCTTACTTCACAGCCTTTGGGGCAGAGCAATTTTGTCCTTTAGGAATTTTAAGGTGCTTTGAAGCAATCTTTCTGACTTAATTGCTATCATTAGAGAACCAACAAAAACATTAGCTCTTGGCTATTCCTATTCTTTTGTTTATATTGACACATCTCAGCAGTGACACACATGGAGGCCTGAATTTCCAAGTGCCCTGTGATGTGATGAGTCAGATATATTTCATATCAAAGCAGGAGTAATACAGGGCAAAGAGTATAAAACCAGGTCAGGGAGACCAGCTGGCAACAGTGGAGTAGACTTGGCTAAGATGCTGGCTTTTCTGTGGTTTGGATGAGATTTCATTCTTCCCAAGCTTGTATGTGTTGGGAACTTGTTTCCCTGCAAGGCAATGCTAATGGGATGGGAGTATCTTTAAGAAGTAGGATCTAGTGGGAAGCCTTTAGGTCATTGTGAAGGCTGTCTTCAGGATACACTGTAGACACTCTTTAACTTTCTTTTTTTTTTTTTCCATGCCTTGAGGTCATGCTAAACTAATTTTGACATCATGCCTGAGCATTTAAAACTGGGAGCTAAGTCAAGTAAATCTCAAGACTTGGGGAGTGTATGTGTGTGTAATCAGAAAAAGACTAATTCAGATATCAGGAAGTTTAAAGTTTTGGGGTATTCTAATAAAATGGTGTGAACTGTGAGCAGGAAATCTTTCTTTAAAAGATAGGATAGTCACAAACAAATATCCCCTAATATCACTGGGAATAGTTTCCCACTGGTTCTGTATGAGTTACTTGTGTTCACAAAACATCTTTGATCTTGTTTCACAGCCTCTTATTCTAAATTTCCTCCATAAATCTTGTTATTTCAAAATTCCCAATCTCCAGTCTGGGTGTGAAAATTCTTGGTGTGCTAATAATCTCTCTTCAGCAGCTTTTCAGCATATATTTTACTGACAGGTGTGATACCCGTTTCAGCAAACATTAATAGAAGTGAGTTGATGACCATTATATTTTACTCTCCTGAACCTGTATTTGTTGTATTTTTAAAAAGTATCCTAAGCTGGTAGCCAAATGGTTTGCTCTATACTCCGGGGTCAGCCTCTGTCAGATGTTAGATGCTTTCTCACTGACCTTGCTATGCTGCCCTCCATATTTGCTACAGCTTTGACAGATTCCAAATAGCAGCTGCATACCTCTCACAGGTAAGAAAGTCAGGCTGGGCAAAGGTCATGCAGTTTACAAAAGTTCAATGTAGGCAGAAGAGAATGTTTTCCTTCTGGATAAGGGCTTCCGATTTTTGTCTTTGTGTTTAGTATGCTCATAGACTTCTCCAGCCTATGAAGACTTTATTCCACAGTTGATCAAGTGAGGCAGCAAACTCTACCCATAATCCACAGGCCCTGCCTGCAACCCAGCAAAAATAAAACCAGCACATGTGTTACTCTGTCATAGTGTTCTAAAGTCATTGGCCTCAGCAGGGCTGGGACCTTCCGTCAAGTGTTCTAATTTACTACAATTCATTAATTCATGTGATCATTTTTGAACGCAGAAAGATCTTGCCTAAGTCACATGAGTCCCATAGGGTAACCAACACAAGCTGTATTTCTAAAATGCCAGTCTAATCATGTTCTCTCACTGCCCAAGATGCTAAGGGCCCTTTCACTTATGAATTCCTGAGTCTTACTTCCAGGGACTTCTTATTTCTGGGCAGGAACAACCCCTTTAAATCTACTTCTTGTCTTTGTATGCCTTTATATTTACTTGTTTCTGTCACACTATTTGTTTCCTCAAGCTTTTCTCTGTCTAGAATGTTCTGTTGCTCATTATCTAATGACATAACCACAGTCATTCTTCAGTGTCTGTGTCAAATGTCACCTCAGTGTGAAGCTCATTAAACTCATTCTCTTAGGACCACATTTGTAACTATCCCATGCCTACTTTTCTGTAGCTCTAAATCCCTTCAGTGAAACCTACTGTCATAGGCAGAGACATGTCTTACCTGTTTGGGTACCTAAGAGCTTACCTAACTGACTGACATATAGCAAGTTCTAATAAATCTTCAGGAGAGGAAAGAATGAGACTCAAAACTGGCAAGCATCAAATCTTGCTAGTTTTTAAAATTCCAGCATTAGCTCCTGCTTCACCTGTGTATCCCTTACAGTTGGCAGGCTCCTCATGTGACACAGCATCTTTCACACTCTGTGCTCTTTTAAAGGATTCTAAACACACACCCCTCCTAACTTTTTCTTTGAAGATTGTTGTAGTCTTTCTGATTCATTTTCATGCATCCTGTTGATAACTTTAGTTGTTTTCTCTGGAGCTTTGGAGGATTGTTACTTTATCATTTATAGAATGAGGTGGACGAGGCAGCTTGAAAGGGATGCGGGAATTGGAAGATTCATTTAGCTGGTGTTGGCTACTTAGTGGTTTCTTCTCCTTTTCCACCCTTCTCCACTCCTTTTCTTCTACCCTTTCAATCCCTTCTTCTACCCTTTCAATCCCTTAACACTAAATAATAGAGGAAAAAGGAGAGAGTGGAAAGAGGGTAGAGATCTCTGAATAATGTCAGAGGTCAGAAAGCGGGCAGTATTATTGTTAAACTACTTCCCACTGATTAGGGGCATTGAGTTCCTTGGGGCAAGTTTTGGTAGGATATCTAATTTCTTCTTGTTGTTCTTTCTTCTTTTAACATAACTCCTTAACAAACCATGACCAACAACAACCACCAACCCATCGATAACCAAATACCCACCATACCTTTCAGGGCCCTAGCATTTATATACCCTTTGAAAAGTCCCCAGAATTCCAAATGTCCCACAATTGCATAAACTCTCTGCAGCTAAACCACACCCCTGCTAGGTAGAGCAGCAGGCAAATCATAGCTGCTGTGGACAACCTGAAGAAGCCACATATCCCACACCTGGCATTAAAATGAAAATATATTCTTATAATATTTCTAACTTTTTTTAAAGAAACCAAAACTCCAAAATTGTCACTACAGATTTATGGTGTGTATAAGGACACAGCAATGCTATTAGGCTACTGCAATGACTTCAGGACATGATACCAGTGTTTCCCTAATCCTCTTTTGACATTCTAATGATCACTCAAATATAGATATTTTTCCCAAAGTCACTGCCTTATTCTTGTGTGAAAACATGTCACCACATTTCAGCCATCCCATTGTTTCTTGTTATGCTTTCCAGAAATGCCTCATAAGAGGGGTCTATCTATAGACATGGGGCTCTAACTAGATATTTCCACTTCTACTTAATTGGCTAAAATCTTAAATGAGAGTGATCAGGATACTAAAATCTTGGTGATACTACTATTAGCATTTTTATCACAGAATTCCCATTTATTTCAACCCTTTCACTCTTGGATCCATGCCATTCTCCTTGCTTTGAAGGAAAAAAAAAAGAAAGAAAGAAAAGAGATCTCTAATTCAGCAATATTTTAGAAAGAAAAAATATCACTTAGTATATAATTTAGTCGATGGCTTTTTGGAAGAAGAAATAATTGCAACTCTTAATCCTATTTTACTAAGTTCTAATTTATTCTTTCAGAAACACCACAAGAACCAGGTTGCTGAGCCAAGCTGGATAAAGGCTAGATCTAGCTGTTGGTGGTATCAGAAATACATCTGTCACTGGGAGGGCCAGGAACAAAGAAGCAAGGAGGAAAAGGAAGAACATGGAGGCCTAGCATTTGGAGAGCCTAAAGATGTGTGTGTGTGTGTGTGTGTGTGTGTGTGTGTGTGTGTGTGTGTGTGNTGTGTGTGTGTGTGTGTGTGTGTGTGTGTGTGTGTGTGTGTGTGTGCATGTGTGTATGTATGTATGTATATGTGTTTGTATCTATGTGTGTTTTTCTGTATTTATCTGTGTGTACGTATATATGTGAATGTTGTGTGTATGTATGTATGTATGTATGTGTATATGTGTGTATGTGTGTGTATGTGTGTATGAATGTGTATGTATGTGTGTGTGTGTGTGTGTGTGTGTGTGTGTGTCTGTGGTATATGTATGTGTGAGAACATAGAGGTAATGAGGGAGACAGATGTTCGTGAGAGGAGGCTCATAGAGTAAAGAAGCAGTCCACAGATAGGAAGTAGAGTCTTGGTAGGAAGGAAGTTACTTCAAAAATGGTTACTTTGATGAGCTGGAACTTCAGTTTTCAAAGGGTCTGGATATGCCTTATTTGTATGGATCTTTAAGATTGACTTCTGAAGGTATAGATTTCTTAACCATGGTTCTCTCCTGGTGAAACTGCAATTACATACTACCTTTTACTATTGAACTTAAAAGTCACTTAGCAGATACCTATAATTTGTAAGTCATTGTGGACAGAGTGGAGACAAAGAGGATCTGATTTTTCCTTGTGCTTCACACATACTGAGGGTCTGTGAGTCAGTCCACACATAGAATGGGCCTCCACCTATATATCACACATACTGAGGGCCTGTGAATCATGTACATCGTATGAGCCTCCACCTATATTGTACATACTGAGGGCCTGTGAATCAGTCCATGCATAGCATGGGCCTTTACTTATATCCTGGATGAATGTAGGCTGAGGCAAGAACTGAGGCAGTGGGGTGGCTCTAACATCCTTTCTTAGGTTCATGGCTCTTGACAGGTAATAGAGTACTAACTTCCAAACCACTTCCCAAATACAAGTCAGGGCAAGGAGTCCCAGGAACAATGCCCAGGTCTTCTGTGCCAGCTTCAACTAGGCAGTTTCCTTTCTGGCTGACACACACATTGGAATTCTACAAGTGGCACTGTTACTAGAAAGGTTCCAATTCTTTACAAGATTAGATGTTCTAATGAGGTAATACTACAAAACTTCGAATGGAGTCCAAGATCTCATATTTGGAGTCATGGAAGGAACTCAGACATCCACAGCTTCTTTGAAGAGAGCAACATTGGTTTGGAATTCACAATCATCAAGTACATGCATAGAATCTTAGACTAGACTCAGTCTACTGTAGACCACACACTCTCCAGAGGAGGCCTTTCTCTTCATGTTCAGAAGCAGCAGATGAGCAAAGGGAAAAAGAATGTCTATTTGTCTCTGTGGAATCCTATGAGAAATGAAGCTCAGAGTAGTGAAGACTTTGACTCAACAGCATATGGTAAAATAACTGCAAATCAAGGGAAAATTCCAGGACTTGAAAGCTTGATTGTGTCCTGTTGAGTCAAGCAAGGAGAGCAGGGTTTGCCTGCAGGCACCTGTTCCCTCTCATTCCCAGGCTTCTGCCTAGTGGTGAGCCATAGAGCTCATCACATTCCAAGTCAAGCTGTTGGCAGCCTTGCATTCTGGCTGTTCCCTTTAGTACTATGAGAGGAACAGTTCCCTCCTTTTTAATCTCACTTTCCCCTCTTGCCTTAAGAGGTAAGGAGAGAGTTCAGAGCACTGCTGTGTGCCCAGGAGCCCAGGACAAATGATTACAAGAGGCTGGGCATGCTGCACAGGCTTCTCTACTTCCCTCTAGTTCCCCAAACCCCAGCCCCATGGGATTATTTATGATGTCAGGGCATTTCTTTTTTATTTAGAGAAGAAAAAGAATCAATCTTGTATCAGAACAAGAGTGATGAGTCAACAGGACTGTTCAGTGCCAAATGACTTCCTGCAATCACATCTTTAACAGTGTTTCTTACAGCAGTAGGGTTGCAAGCATGTAGTGACACTGCTACCCCAAAATGCTCCTCTGTGCTGGTAGCCTTGCATTCTGGCAGTTCCCTCTTAGCTTATTCCTTACCTAGCTCAGGATGCCTGTCTTTCCTGTGGTCTTGAGTGCTGGCTCGGTGAGCCCAAACTATACTTCTGATCCACAATTTGTGTGTGTGTGTGTGTGTGTGTGTGTGTGTGTGTGTGTGTGTGTGT
>NC_034594.1:165702097-165744424 GCF_900095145.1 Mus pahari
GAGAGAGAGAGAGAGAGAGAGAGAGAGAGAGAGGACATGTGGTAAGCTAGTGGGTAATGCAATTTTGATTGGATCATTTTTTTATATGCTATGAACATTAGGGTTTGGGGCAGCGTCATACATCAGAAGATCATCATATTTAAGAATGTAAATAGCATTGAAACATATCTGCTTTAATCCCTTCCTGTCATAGATAAGGAAGCTGAGACTCAAATCAATTCAGTAAGGATTTATTGACTTTTCTGCTGTGTGTAAAGGATTGTGTTCAGCCTATGTGGCCAAATGACTTTTTCAAAGGCTTTCAACTTACTAGCAGCAGCAGAATGCTAAATGGCCTCACTTTCTCTCAAATCTTCCTGTCACCACTCTAAAATTTGAATGTTGTCATAACTGTCTTGCTATGTAGCATATGAGAAGGGGGGGACAGACAGACAGACAGAGGGGTCGGGGAGTGTGGCTAGGAGAGGTATACTGCATCTAAACTGGAGACAGTAAACCAGGGTTGCTGGCATTTGCTTAGGGTTACACAGACTTCCATTGCATTTCCAGCCCCTCCACCTACTGTACAACCTTGGCTCAACTTCACAGTCATTTTTGGATTTATTTTGTCATATAAAAATGTACAATAAATATGCTTAAAGCTTAGTTTTAAAGAGTATATGCAGACTCACAGATGGTTTATTTAGTGTGTGCGCGCGCGCGCGCGTGTGTGTGTGTGTGTGTGTGTGTGTGTGTGTGTGTATATATGTGTGCGAGAGAGAGAGAGAGAGAGAGAGAGAGAGAGAGAGAGAGAGTGTGTAATGGTTAAACACAGGGTCTAATATAATTTAGATAAGAACTTTACCACTGTGGTTTAGCTGTAGCTTAATATAAATGTATGCTGTGCTTCCCTCCTGCTTCCATTCTGTCCAAGAAGACAGAGCAAAGACTGTTGCTTGTATCTTCCCATTTCTCTGCTTCCTAACCAGGCTTGGTGCCTTCCTCATGTCTATGGGTTCTATGCTACTGTCTCTGAAAATCTGTAAAAAAACAAGTACATCATCAATGGCAGCTCCCCAGGACATGGCATCTCAAAAATAGGAAAAATAATATGATCTGCACCACAAATCATAGAGTGTTTCACAAAGCACTCATATGTAAAGGCACCAGTAACCTTCATATATCACAAGATCCCCATGGAATACTGTGTATGAAGTCCCTGTATATCCAGATATGAGTAATATCTATTTCTGTTTTTCAAGGACCAAATCACAAAGACTTGTCAGAATGAGGCGAAACGTGGAATTTTTTCCCCTCTGACAGGAGAAGACTTTAAATTAATGGTTCTCAACCTGTGGGGTCACATGTCAGATATCCTGCATGTCAGATATTGGCATTATAATTTGTAACAGTAGCAAAATTACAGGTATGAAGTAGCAATGAAATAATTTATCATTTGGGGGTCATTACAACATGAGGAACTGTATTAAAGCGTTGCAGCATTAGGAAACTTGAGAAATGTTGCTTCAAATGATGAAGAAACAAAGACTCAAATTGAGTTTTCTGAAAAATAGCCCAGGGCTGGACTTTCAGCGGGACTCATGACTTTGGGGTTTACCATGGCCTGTCTTCAGAAGAGGAGACAAAGCATGCTTGGATGCCCTGGCACAGTCCTTACCAGCTATCACTTAATATCTGGGATTCTGTTCATGTGCTACTTAGGGAAAAATATTCATTTCTTTCTTGGCCTCCTGTCTACATTCCATATTCATTTATTTTCAATAAACAGTTTCAGATTCCTCATTTTCCCCCCAAAGCTTACAAATAAATTTTTCTGTCTTGCCTTTCTTGCTGCATTTACATAAAAGCCACAATGAAATATTTATAGCAGTAATAGAAATCTTCAAGAAAACAAAATGTTCTTAGAACCTATGTGGCCTTAGCCCTGTACTCGGGAGCACAGTGCATCAGGCTCACAGGTTTTCCGACTGCATGATTACTTGGGAAGGTATGGAGGAAAGTACCAGGTGTACCAACAGGTACTGAGATTGGGCCAGTTAGGGAGCCGACATGGCTACTCATCAAAGACTTTTAGGCTACCTTCTCTTGTAACCATGAAAGTAAATAGAGATTTACTTGCTATCTTTTGAAGAAGTTGTATACATTCTATGAAACTTTTACTGTTTGGGAATATTAAAAGAATGGGATATATGTTAGATCAAAATATGGCTTCATGGAAAATTAAAACAGCAATATTTTACAGATATTATATTTTAATGACTTGAGTCATGCATGCTCACACAAGGAATGAAGTGACATAGTTCCTGTCCCTGGAACAGAGCCAGCAGGGTACAGGCCTCCATGAATGCTGACAGCTGCTGTGGGTATAAGACTCCTTTGTATAATAATGTACATATTTCATATTCCTTCTTCAAGTAATGTCCTCTCTGCTAAGGTTAATGGTTCCATGGCAATCAGAGACAGCATGAGTCTGGGAGTCAAGATGGTGTTTCATGTCTCAGAAAAGTGCGGAACACTGAGACCTTCAGGACAGCCCTTAAGGCTGTGAGAAGGAACTCTGAGAACACAAGATATATATATATAATTTTTCAACTATGCAAAATATAAGGATACAATATGAATTCTATAAGGAGCTTCATGGATATAGAAGAGAAGAGGCAGCTGCACTATGAGCCAGCTTGTCAGAAAGATACAAAGGCAGGCAGATTCCTGAGCTCAAGGTTAGCCTGGGACAGATCAAGGTTAGGTCCAGGTGTGGTAGGAATGGCAATCTCAGAGCGAGAGTGAGAGCTCTCACCCAGCTAACTTAATGTCTTTGCTTACAAAGGTAGGCAGAGATCTAAATTCATTTTTAAGGTTAAGATTAAAAAGAAAAAAAGAATATACTTGCTGTCTGTTTCTAAGAATCAGGGGGCTGGGTCATGGAATGCTGGTTCATGGGAATATCAAAAGGGAACCTGGAATAAATGACTGAATTGATATATACATAAAAAACTGAGCCTTTGTCTTAAAAAACTGAGCTATCTAGACGAGCTGTCTGTAGTTCTCCAGAGAAACCTACCTTGAATGGACACAGGCTATCAGCTTATACCCCATGATTTAACTTTGAATCATTTTTTGCCACTCTCAAACACCCTTCTCTCATGAATCCCACTCCAAACCAAGACTGGTCCTTGGCACAGTTGGAAATATAACACATACAAGACAAGAGAAAATCATTCTTCCCTTTATCCATTAAAGAGGTAAAGAGCATATTTCACAATATATCCAGCCTACAATACTAACTCAGGGCACTCCGTTATTTATATTTCCAGCCAAGTGCTCAGTAATAGAAATTAATATTAATAAACCAAATTTGTTAAGTTGATAAAAATAGGTTATTTTGTAATATAGCATAAATATGAAAATAATTGGTACATGAGAATTTATTTCTTAATCCTTAGAAGTAAGAGAAAGATTTACTTTATGGCCTATTTGATGCATAAACATTTCTGATTCTAGGTTGGCATCCATTTTATCCTGGAATAAACAAGATTTTGCGCTTTCTCAGTCTACCCAGTAACAGGAGATGACCACCAAGATAGTGCTATTGAGTCAATGTTATATAGACTCAACAGGCTTGGCCAGTGTGGGAAGGGTAAATATAGAGGTTCTGAGAAGTGGGACAGAAAATGCTGGCTTCTGATGTGCTGATAAAACAGTGTCTAGAACTTTTCAGCC
Source organism: Mus pahari (assembly GCF_900095145.1). Classification (NCBI taxonomy): domain Eukaryota; kingdom Metazoa; phylum Chordata; class Mammalia; order Rodentia; family Muridae; genus Mus; species Mus pahari. The sequence goes on from NC_034594.1 coordinate 165,705,818, forward strand.
CACTTTTTCTAATTATCCATGTCTCTTTTTATCTCCCCCCTCACCCTACCTCCAGCTTCCCTTTATAACATATGAGGAATTCTCTGATCTCATTGGAAATGTAGCTGCTCCTACCTAAGGCTTGTTCTGTATTCAGCTTGGGCAGGTTCTGAATGCTCTTTTCTATGTTGTGGATCACTAATGAGGTGTACTGAGGAGAGGGCAGCTAGGCAGCTACCTGAGCAGAAAGGTCACACTCCTGGAAATGCCAAGGGACCTGGCCATTAACAGGTTATCTTTCTAGGAGGCAGCCATTGTGGTTGGAAGGAAATTACTATGAAGCTTAAGATGTGTGTGAACAGAAACAATTGCCAGAAGATGTAGGAAGATGGAGTCAGTGAATTATCACACTTCCCTTTGTTTTGTGACTTACAGTAGGTGGAACTCAGAGCTAGATGAGCTACCCTGGACAGTGCAGGAGAGCTTAAGTGATGTGCTTTTACTCCATTTTCTTGAAGTACCTCAGTAGAGCATTCAAATTGTTCTCTGTGGGGTAAATATTTTAATATACTCTCCGCATACAGTGAAGATGTGGGGCAGGTTAGTTTCTCACTGTTCTCAAATAACACATTTGACCTTTATAACAAATAAAAAGTGACATACAAATAATCATTATTTGCTGGACATCTTTTTTCATATAAGGCAACATGGTAGATTCTTTAGATATTAAATGCCTGACTTTAAATCCCAGCTCTGCTATTTATTGGTTGCATGACCTTGATCAAATCATCTAACCTGTTGGTGATGTATAACAGAATTTTCCTGGACACACACACACACACACACACACACACACACAGTCTTTATAAGGGTGGCTATAACTCAGAAGCATCTCCATCATTAAAAAACTTACCTTAAGAAAGGTGACAGTTCACAAAAGCTGCATCCTTGGAGCTCTCTGAACAACTTTTAGGCAGCTAGATAGGTCCAAGACTCTTTTTTGGCAGCTTGGCTGGTCAGTCTTGAGTGTACTGTTTCCACAACTCAAGGAATGGGATCCTTTGAATCTTGAAAGTTTCAGCTTCCTCAGACACATGAAATTTATTTACTTCTTGAGTGGCATGAGCCTCCCTTTGCCTCCTGGAGGGAAAGTTTCAATTTAGAGGAAACTTTTACAACAGTGTGTGCTTCTGATTGAGGACACTCTCGTAGAGTTGATCTGAGAATCAGCACATGTAGCATGCTTGGAATGTGGTTGATGATGACTACATCAATTGCGATGACTATTTTGTATGTTTCTCACATCAATCCTGAAAGGGGAGTTTTAACCCAATAACATGATTAAGAAACTAGGGCTCTAAAACTCCCTTGGGTTCAAAATCCAGTGGCTAATAATTGAGAGAGCTCCCAGGTTAGACCTAGGAGCCCCTCTGAATATCTTAGTGCTATATGATCCTTGAACATGGCAGCTTGCAAAGTTCCTTTCTTCGCTATTATTTTGTCCATACAATTTTGTTTTTCTGGAATGAGCCTTCTATCTAGTCTCTAACTTTCCTTTGAGAATTACCATCAAAGTAGACTTCATATAGGAAGTCTTTCTCCCTTGACCTATGCCTCCTCCATGGCTGTTATATGAAGCTTGGCTTTTCAAAAATATCTATTCCTGTAGGAAGCCCTAAGCTTTTTGAAGCTGAGTTAGTGTCTTTTAAGATTGTTGGTCTCTAGTGCAGAGCCTCAAGATATTAAGAACTCACAGAAGGGCTACAGAATGATCCTCATATCAAGAACTATCATTGCCCCACTGCCTAAGTGCTGAATTCTTTGAATTAGACTCTCTTTATTATAGACAGCAAGCCTCAATTGTACTTCATACACCAAATGAAGGATCCTTTTAAAAACCACCTTTGTCATGTAGTCAATTATGGTTCTTAGACCTTCCTTGGGCCAAATATGAGTTCCATTCTCTGTGGTTGATGCTCTCAAAATGTACTAAAATAGGTGTATGGTTCTTGTGACAAATCAAGACTTCTGTGCAATGCATTCTTTGTACTTCTCTAAACCCAGAGGTGGGTCTTATTTTTATTCTAGTATTAGCACTAACACAGGTGTGCACAATTTACAAACTTGCTTTCCTATGTACTGCATAATTATGCTTCTTACTAACCCTGGTGTGTTGGTAATCAATTGCATTATTTCATTCCTTCTCTGTGTTTTCTACAGAAAAGCACTGTAGTGAAAAGTCCTGATACTAGAATGAGCTGGACAACTGCTGGGGTCTCACCTGGGTCACTTACTAGCTGCATATCTTTAAGTGAGTTAACTCTGTGAATCTCAGGAATCATTAGTAAAAGGACATTTTAGCCATACTAGATTGAAATTGCGGATTGACTCCATCCTCGAAGTTTCAGAGATGTTTCAATCTTGCTATAAAATTAAAATGGAAAAGACATAATGCTAATGAAAATGGGAAACTCTACAAATGATTAAATTGTGCAGCATGGAACATTGATCAAGGAACCAAATTGGTTTAATGGAGTGCAATGGAAACATACTTTTTCCACAAAAATATATTGATGTTAGCATAATTTTACTTAAAATATTTGTAGTTAAAATGCACTTGAAGGTCAACATGGAGTGAAAAGGAGAAAAACAGAGCCTAAAGTTTGATCCCCCTTGCTTACTGAGAACAACTTCAAAAACTTTGCATGCAGTATAATTCAATCATCACAAAAATCCAGGGTATAGAATTATCATATGGCCCCATTTTATAGAGGCAGCATAGAACTTGGCTCTACCAAGTATTGCATTCCTTTTGATACCCTCCTTATCATAACCTATCATAATCTTAGTACCTCTCTACTGACATTGTATGAGTTTTCAGCCACATCAAACTAATTATTTTGATATTGAAGTTTTCCAAAGGCCCATGTATTAAAGACTTATTTTGGGGCTGGTGAGATGGCTCAGCAGGTAAGAGCACTGACTGCTCTTACAAAGGTCCTGAGTTCAAATCCCAGCAATTGCATGGTGGCTCACAACCACCTGTAATAAGAACTGACACCCTCTTCTGGTGTGTCTGAAGACAGCTGCAGTGTACTTATTTATAATAATAAATAAATCCTTGGGCCAGAGGGAGCAGGGACTGAGCAAGTGGGGTCAACTGGAGTGAGCAGGGTCTACCAGGGTGAGCAGAGGTCCTAAATTCAATTTCCATCAAGTAGATGAAGACTTACAACTATCTGTACAGCTACAGTGTATACTCATATACATAAAATAAATAAATCTTTAAAAAAAGAGACTTACTTCCTTGGGAGGTCCTGTAGGAGGTTGGGCCTTGTGGGAGGGAGGTCATTAGGTCATTGAATGTATTTCTGAGGGAGTTGTGGGACCCTCATCTCTTCCTCTTGCCCCTTGACTTATGAAGTAAGACAGTTTGTCATATGTCTGTGCCATGAAGTATTGTCTCTCAAGAGATCAAAGGCTGTGAGGTGACTCAATCTTGAGCCAAGAATCCCTGTTTCTCTTCATCTGTTACTGATACAGGGTGTGTCACTATAGCAACCTTAACTTGACCAATACCAAGTCTAAACTTGCTGCCAAGATCTGCAAGTTGTTGCTTAACCCGTTCCCAACTTCTTTGCTGGTTTGTCCTTTCTTTTCACCTTCTATACTGACTTCTGTGGCTCCTGCACATAGGAAAGTCTGCTTGTGTCCTTTGTTGCCACTATTTCCAGAATGTTCTTTCTCTACGTGGGTTTTTGTTCTTAACTACATACACCTTTTCAGGTAACAGCCCCACCTTGTCACATCTATTTTTCTTATTTTGACATTTTATATTTCTTCTTTACTGTCTTTATTTTGTTTGTTTGGTTGGTTTTTAGTTCAGTATAATCTTGTGGGGATTTCTGGGAGGAAAGAGGTTATCTCTATCATGTTCATTGCTTTGTCTTTAGGGACTGAGACAGCAGCTGTCACATAGTATGTTCTTTATGGGTAGTTTATTTTTAGTTAATAAAGAAACAAGTGAATAGGAATTTTTAAGATACACATCCCTTCCTAATGAATTACTAAAGGCTCCGTTTCCAGGCCAAGAGGCCTCAAAGGGGACATACCAAACCAGTTGGCCAGCACTCCTGCCCGGCTTTACTCTGATTAGAAAACTGCCCAGTAGTTACACAGTTGATGAGGTTCTTGAGTCTAGTCTTCTCCTTCAAGTTCGTGTTCTGTTTTGTTGTGACCTGCCATATGGAGTTACATAGCTCCTGTCTGTTGACAGAAGATCACATTGTTCCCATGAGCATACTCCTAGTGCAGTCATGCTTTACTCAGTTAACAGGATTTGGTGGGATTGTGGGAGTGATTTCTGAGGCCTGTAGAGCATGTAAGCAACCTGTGCCTCTGGGAGGACTAGGGGCAATTTGGGAGCCTCCCTCAGGGACTGTCTTTGTTATTGGTCCCTGTGGTACTGATGTTTGTTGCTTTGCACATTGCAGGCCTCATTCCTATTGACAGGATCACGGATATGGCATGCTCTGTCTCCCAGGTGGAAATTGATCTCAATTGAATAACTAGAAGTTGAGTGTCTCACTGTCAAAATTATCTCTCTTTTCTCTACAGATTAAATAACAACAACAACAACAACAACATCAACAACAACAACAACAAAAGAAACAATAAAAAGGATAATAAATGAGGCATGCCAACTTGTAAGGAAAAGAAATAAGAATGGGAAAGGAGAGAAAAGTAAATGTTAATTGAAATGATAAAACAGTACTGCAAACACCACAAGATCCTTTATTCTATGCAAGGTAAAAAGGAGTAAGAGTTTTAAAAAAGAAAGGGGGTCTTCACTAGGAGAGGAAGAGGCACAGCAGAATTGGAAAGAAGCCTAGAGACCTTCACTTGGATTTTGAAATATTTATTTGTATAAGTGAAATTCTAAAGAGGGGCAGGAATAGGGACATTTCACAGATACCCTGAACAAACAGAAGCTGAAGGATCACATTCAGAGAGAGGTTGTAGCTTTTGGGCTAACTGGGTCACTTCATCTTGAAGTGAGTCTACCCTGACCTGGTTTACAAATGGCATTTTCAGTGTGTACTGAGTCACCCCATCTTCTCCATGTCATTAGGCATCTCAAGAATACACAAAAGCTTTGTATCACAAACCAGCCACTGGCTGGGGTCTCCTGTGAAAGGAAGAAGATGCTGAGGCCACCCAGGACATGCATATATACAGGAAGAGATGATAAGAAGAGTTAATTAATGGGTGCCAAGAAATAATTTGCTGTATGATTACAGGCATGGGTGAAATACACAGGGAAATAACCTTCTGGAAATAAGGAGACAGCAGGAAGAATCAGACAAGGATTGTCAGTGGACCAGCTGTGTTGAGACAGGACAGTTCTGCTGATGGAGATATCTTTGGTACTTTAAAAATCTTTCAAAGTAAATAACAGAATACATTTTATAGTTTTTCTGGAAAGCTTCCTGTAAGAGGTTGTGGGGGTATCAAGCATATCTTATATCTTGGCATGGTTCATTTGAAAAATGCCAGAGGAACACAAGAACCTTATCTCATCCTGTAAGCATCTCATTTATCATGTGTCTCTACTTCTCAAGCTAGGACATTAGCATCAATGAGATGGGTATTGAATGTTGTATTAGCACAACATGCAAGATAATAATGATCATTATTATTCTCATTACTCTGTAGTGATGGGAATCAAACCCTGAGTCTTTTATATGATCAACAAGTACCCATGACTATATCATAGTCTTAAAATTGTTTTTAAATATACACATTTGAAACCAGATCTCTGTAATACTGTTTTAATTCTGCTTGTTTTTGTCTGATTGTTTTATGGATCATGATTGTTGGGAACAGGGATACTCATTGTTGTCTACAGAATAGGAGACTGGCTAATGCCTGTCTATTGTTGCTTTTGTTGGAGCCCCTATTAAAAACTGGAAAAATATTGCCTCTGCCTTCTCTCTGTTTCAATCTTCCTGCAAGTTGTGTACTTGGTAAAGTCTAACTTTGAGCTAGGAAAGAAGCTTGGAAATGTGTAGTGTAGGCTCACTCCCCTCTTCTGTGTCATGCAGGAATTAAAAACAAAACAAACAAGCAGCACAACAACAGGTAAAAATGTAGGTCCAGAACAAATAACTCCAGAGAAATATCAGCTACATGACACTGATGTTTCTGCAATTAGCTTTGATACAGCTTTGATGGTCATACAGCAGTTTACTACATGATGATGGTTACTTCCTTCTTGCTACCAGTGATCTAGTCACTCTCTGGATGAATGTGTGTTCTTCTAAAAATCCTTATGTTGAAATTTAATCCCTATTTATGGTGGTCATAAGAGTAAGGGCCTTTGTAACGAGATCACAGATATTTATGTATCTATTAAAGAAGATTGAGAGCTCCCTGGCCACTATATCTTCATTTGTGTGTAAATGTAGCCTTCTTCATCCAAGTGAATAACAGAGTTGCAACCTCAGAAATGAGAGTGAGCTCCACCAGCTACCACATCTGCCATCTTCTTGATACTGGATTCTAGAACTTCAAAACTGGAAAAAGTTATTTGTAAGTCATTGTTTTGGTACAGTAGTCAGAATGGACTAAGACTCCCATCTGCATGGGACTAGCAGAATCTCACCCACAACTATGAGGTGATTCTGCTGGGCTCAACCTGGCTCTGGGGTCTGTAATGGAAATATAGTGCACTCTGGTGATGTTTCTGCATGGTCAGTTGACAGAAGGTCTTCCTCCTTGCAACAGTGATGGGAAGTCATGCATTCTCCTTTCATCATACCTGTTCAAAACACCAAACACCTATTATTGCTGCTGGCAGCTGCTCTAGATGCCTGGAATCAGAACTGAAATTTGTAGTGTGCCTGGCCAGTTTGGAAATAACTAGTGTCCTTAATAAAAACCCTGGGTCATCAAATTAACAAATCCCAAAGTCCATCTCTCTTCATTTTTAGGATATGCACAGATATTTTTTCTTATTTTTAAATTGATTTAAATAGATGTAGACTTTTTACTTGAGGCTGCAATTATCAAAATAGATAAACATATTCAAGCCTATAACTATAATAATGCTGCTGATTTAGTTTTCCTCAATAAATGTCCCTAATGGAAGATAATGGTGTAGAGTTGCTTCTAACACATTAGAAAGGATACATAACACATAGAAAGAGTTTTAGGCAGGTCTGTGTTCTCATGGTTTATTATACCCACTACCATGTTTAAAATAATGCCATCAAAATAAGTAAAAGGTAAATATATTGTAACAGATTTGGAGACAACGAAAGATCACATTGTAATAGGCCCCAGAGCATAACACAACTGACTCACAATGGGAGTACTATCCAGCCCATGGAACCCAGCATGTAGGAAGCAACACCCACGGAAACTGAGAACAAAGACCCAATCCATCAAAGTCCATAGTTCTGGGGAAGTTCCTCCATGTACTAACCTTGCTTTGTGGCTTCAGTAGTTCCACTTTAGGCTAACTATTCTTGCTAACTAAGGTGTGTCAACCCAGGATATGGTGGTTGTGCTTAAAAGCTCACCCTGAGAAAGACTTGGATTGTACTGGGCTCTTAACCACTCAGTATCATTGCAGGTTGACTAATGAAGATTTTCTATTGGATTAAACTGATGTCTAAGTAGTCTTTTTTGGTGAATACCTCATTCATCTGGTGAACTATTTATCTACTGAGCTGAATGGATGTTAGGGGCGCTTTCTTTGAGCCTTCTTTGAAATATGAGAGGAAGATTTTCTTTTATTTGCAAAAAAAAAAAATTTAAACTAAAAAATAATTACATCATTTCTCCCTCTTTCTCTTTCCTAAAACATTATCCCCTTCACTTTCTCTAAACTTCATGGCCCCTTTTCTTTATCACTGTTACATAAGTATATAAATGTATAACTTACTGGATATATATATATATATATATATATATATATATATATATATATATGTGTATAATTACTAAGCCAATTTAATGTTTGTATATATGAGTTCAGGACTGATCACTTGGATAATCTATTAGGGGGGTCACCTCTAGGAAAGACTAATTCTACCCCTCTCTGCAGTTATTAATTGTCTGTATCTCTTCATCTAGTGAGATCTCATCTTTCCCTATGAGCATGTTTACTGATACTGTTCTTGTCTGGTCTTGTTCAAGCAGCCATATGTTGAGGTATTGTGGAGCAAGCAGACAATGCCACTAGCGGTATCTCAGTGGCTCCTGGATATACAGGAGATTGGGAACCACAGCAACCATCCCAGACCCAGGTATTTCCCACCAAAAGTTATAATTAATAAAAACCTCACAAACTGAGGATCCCCATCATTACAAACTGTGTTCTGCCGCACTGAGTGGCTAGCTGGCAGTGGTGCTCTGGGCACCCAAGTGCTGAGACAGACACTTAGCCCAGCATGGGTCAAGCTTTTCTATAATTTCCAGGAGCCAGAATCTTGCAGAAGACTTCCTAGTCCTATGGCTCTTACAATCTTTCCACCCCCTCTTCCTAAGTCTACTGAGCCTTAAGTGTGGAGGGTTGCTATAGATTGATCCATTGGGATTAGGTCAACATCCCATGATTAGTCATTCTCTGGTTTAACCAGCTCTGCCTTTCTGTAATGGTCTCTGTTTACTGTAAAGAAATGCTTTTTTTGATGAGGGATGAGAGCTTCCCTTATACATATAGGTATAAGGATACGTATTCAGCATGCAGTTGAGAATAATGTTGATTTAGTAAAATGGTAGCAGTAGGTTCTCCTATAAGATCCAAGACCTCAACTAGCCATGGATAATTGGCTAGGTTTACAGTGTCAGGCATAATTTCCCTTTATTGAGGAGACCTTAAATCCAATTGGATGCTATTGCTTCCCACCAAGATCTGAGTGCCATTACTGTACCTTAAGTGATATTTTTCCGTTCTGATCATTGTTGTGTTTCACAGGTTACAGCTGGGTAAGAGGTTTTAAGGTCAGATACAGTTGTATTGGGAAGAATTTTTTAAAAATAGTTCTAGATGGCATAGCTAGGATGAAGCTGGCTAAACTTCTATGGAGAAATTTTACAAAGACTTCTTATAGACTACTGAGATGAATTCTTGACATTGGACTAAAACACCACCTCAGGCATGTTCGAGAGAAGAGTCATGTGGGAATGGATTGAAGAGAGTATCTGAGGGTGTTCTATGAGGTTGGGAAAGGATTGAAGAGAGTATCTGAGGGTGTTCTATGAGGTTGGGAAAGGATTGAAGAGAGTATCTGAGGGTGTTCTATGAGGTTGCATGATCTCGCTCTCCTACTCACCACAGAGCCTAGGAAAGACACTGCTGCCTGTCAGTCTCTTTGAAGATAAATGCCCAACAGGCAGCTCTTCTTCATCACATGAAGTTCAAGTTCAGAGTTGCTACTATTCAGAAATGATAGTATGTCTTGTAGAGAAACGTGAGACTTAGATTTTCCATGGGCCTTCCTTAAACCTGACCATTTAATGAGTGCTAAAGAGCAGATGCAGAGCCTGGACAAAGGAGCATCCACAGCTCATGCCTCCAAGCCTGCCTAGAAGTCAGTGTAAGACCAACAATTAAAATATCTTAAGTTGAGCCTTAGACCCAGTAGGTAGAGCTTCTTTGTCTAATGACCTTTCCCACAGAAAGATTGCAAATACAATGGGCTGGCCTCATAAATCATACCTCCAGCGAGCATCTACACAGCCAATCCCACTGTTTGCATATTCAAATGTCACCCTGATCACAGGAGAAAAGACAAAACACTTTTTTTCCTCTCAAAAATGTCAGCGTGGCTGGATTAGAAAAGATAATTTGGAAGTACTTCTAGACAATAATTACCTCTGGCACCTATCTGCAGTGTACTTAACGAATGGAAAGAGGATTTTTTTTAATTTTTAAAAATTATGATTATTACAGTAATTAATCAGCTGCTCTGTGACAGCTTCCTTGAGGGGGAAAAGGCGTCGCAAAGGCCGTTATATTTCAGTAGGGCGCCTTGTTGATCTCACATCGAGTATGCAAAATATGTCTCGTTATTATTAGCTGCTAAAATGCTGTGGCAGTAGAATTAGCCTCCATTTCCTAAATAGCCAGGAAAGTTGGAACCTCACATTTCACAAGTGGAAGAGAGAAAGAAAAAATTCCTAATCCCAAATGTTAGTTGGGAAAATTTTTTTTTCAGACTTGCTTCACTTGTGGTTGTTAAACCAATCTCTTGCTCTTAATTACATGCAAAAGGTTCCCAGTTCTAATTACAGGCCTTGGGGAAATAGCCCATCTCCCCAAACCAATAACACCTCATGTTCAATTCCAGTCTTTTGTGCTTAATATGCTCTAGATTTCAGCTTCCCTGGATGATCTGTGAGTTCTGAGTTTTTCCACTTCAGTGCCTACCACACTGTGGAACAGGATTAGAAGACTCACTTTCCCCAGTGACTCTTTTAGAACACCTCTTGCTATTGCATAAACCTTCAAGCCTCAGACAGCCACATCAGAGGCAAAGTGGCTTCTGGTGCATTCTTCCACACTCTGAAGCTTGGCGCTCTCTATAAGTGTGCCAAAACCTTGGAGTCAGGTGTGAAGGCAGCCTGGTAGTGAGGCCCACTGTCTCAGCCTGGAGGCAGAGGTCTTCTAGAGGCCAGCTGTCTCTCTGGGTTTGCCTCTCTAAGCAGTCTGCCACTAAAAAGTGGCAAGAGCTGGCTGGAAGCTTAGATGCAGAAATTTCACACCCAGAAGTAGCCAGTGGAAGATGCTTACTGAAAGCCTCTGGATAAGCAGGGAGCCTGAGACTTAGCAAGGGAGAAAGATGCCCTCCTATCACAGGAGTAGATAACATTTTGAATAAGATTCTCCGTAGTTTGCTATACACAACACAGATGGTTCCCGGGAATGTCTTTCTGAACTGGATCGCCTTAGACTCAAATTACAAGGTTGCCATCCCCGATCAAGAGAAGGCGAATAAGCACGAGCTAATTTACTATTCCTGATCCTGAGCCCTTTACCTCTTCTGTTAACAGAATTTTGCTTCATGCATCTTATTATACTCTATACAATGATATTGTTAAGGTGGGTTCCAGGTATAAAAACCAACTTGTTTCCACTGTGTATATCCATGGTACACAGTACTGTGCTACATACATAAGGACACTTATACACAAGTATACATTGTCTATCCACTGATCACTGCCCCCATGGTTAGCTTTAGTTGTCAACTAGACCTGTGGGTATGTTTATGGGGGGTTGAATTCATTAAGCTGATTGATGTGAGAAGACTCAGATCACTGGTGGGAGGTCCTGAACTACAGAAGAGTAGAGAAATCAAGCTGAGCATAAGCAAACAGGCATGCATTCATTTCCTTCTACTCTTGACTATAGGTGTTCCAGCTGTTAGAAGTTCCTGCCTTGACTTCTCCACATTAATAGAGTGTAACCTTTATTCCCTAACTTGCTTTTTATTAGGGTGTGTTTTATGACAGCAACAGAAATGAAGCCAAATTCCCTGTGTCCTTCCTTCCTCCTACCCTCTTACTCATCTTTGTCCTCTAGACAGTCCTATTTCTACCATTCTGTCATATGCACATGCATGACTATCTATCTGTCTGTCTATCTATCTATCTATCTATCTATCCATCTATTATCTATCTATCTATCTATCTATCTATCATCTACCTAGTATCTATCTATCCATCTATTATCTCTATCTATCTATTTATTTATGTATCTATCTATCATCTATCTATTCATCTATTATCTGTCTATCTATCTATCTATCTATCTATGTATTCATGTATCTATCTATCATCTATGTATCTATCTATCTATCTATCTATCTATCATCATCATCATCATCTATGTATCTATGTATCTATCTATCATCTATCTATCTATCATCTATGTATCTATGTATCATCTATCTATTTATCATCTATCTATCATGTTTCTATGTATGTATGTATGTATGTATNTATCTATCATCTATCTATCTATCTACCTATCATAGAAACATGATACATAGAAACGTGATAGATATGCATGTATGTATGTATCTATCTATCTATCTATCTATCTATCATCTATTTATCTATCTAAAGAGAGATATAGATGAATATATATTTCTAGATAGAAGTAGAGATAGAGGTAGAGATAGATAGTACCTAGAATCCACAAGTGAGAAAAATGACATTTGTCTTTCTGAGACCTGCTTAATTCATTTAATATGATTACCTCCAAATGCAACCATTTGCTTGCACATGATACAATTTCAACAGTGTCAGAGGTTACATTGTTGCCTTTTATATGAAGCCTCTGCTTATTGTTTTGTACACAGTAGTGCTCAGCGCAACATGGTTTGGAAAAATGTGTGAATGATCCTATCCTGCTTACCCCTCCTTTCCTTATCCATCTGTATTCACATTTGTAGGCCAAGTATAGAATCTCCCTTTTCCATTCTCTGCATCAATATTTTCTATGCTCATACAGGCTATAGATAGTCCCTTGATCATGGACAGTTTACTGGTTTACTTCCCTCATGTGTTTAATTTCTTGATGAGTCTTAGCTCCATCTGGGAAGGTGCTATTTGTAGTTTTTGTTTATAGGACCCTCAGCACCTGGCATGGGCTTAATTCAAGTGACAAATGAGTTTAGATGGACTGCTGTGAACACTGTGGTCTTCTATAAAGCATATGGTTGAATTCATACATGGGCACTATTGGCCATATTTTGTGTTAAAGATGTATCTTGCCAACTTTTAGATAGGCAGTAGATCACAGTTGACTGCTAAGATACATCCGTTCTTCAAGGAGATAGGGTGGCTCTGAGTCACAGTGAACTAACACTAAATAGAGTCAAGGTTCTGTGCAGCACAGATCCAAGGTTAGTCAGCAAACAGGCATGATTGGGTCAACATCAGTAGCCCAGTAAAGTCTCTGCTTGAAGACCAGTATATTTCTAACTTGTTGCTGGAGTCAGTTTTCAATAGCTAAATATCTAGTCAGTTTCTGCCCTGGGTGATTAGAAACAGTGAAAGGGACAATTGAACATTGATTGGGGCACAGAAAACAATTTAAGTCAATAAATACATAACAAGTGACTAAAATCAGTGACTTAACAAGTGCCTAAAAATTTATTCTTTTGTTCTCAAGAAACAAAAAGAAGGATTTGTAAATTTAACTGCATAAACATTAAAAACATTTGCATCACAAAAATGTAATAAAAAAAAACAGCGTATGCACACCACAGGCTGAGAGTGAATTTTCCTTAACAAAATATTCAACTTTTAAACTTGAGAATAGGACTAAAAACTTGATTGAAAAAATGTAAATAATTAATAATAATAATAATAATAATAATAATAATAATAATAAGAGTAAGAGACTCAGGTTTCCTCATAGTGAATGACATTAGAAAAACAAAACCAAACAACACACAAAAGCTAGCCCTGAGGGCCACTTCTTAGCTATCTGACCAAAATATTGCCAGCAGTCCCAGTCTGCTACCAACCACTGGGGAAAGGCCTCTCATTTCTACTTGTGGAAAGTTAACAGCATCTGTCAAAAAGATGTACCCACCCTTTGAACTCTATCAGTGTGTTCTGAGCAATTGTCCAAGTGAGAATAGCGAGTAGGCATATATGTGGAGACATTTTCTTGGTTGCTAATTTGAAATAGGAGGGTCTTAGTCCACTGTGGGCAGTATAATCCCTGTGCAGGAAGTTCTGGGGTATATTCAAAAGCTTGCCAAGGAAGCTAGAGGAAGCAAGCCAGTAAGGAGCATTTCCGTATGAATTCTGCTTCAGTTCCTGCTTGAATTTCTGCTTTGACTCCCCCCCAACAGTAGGTAGGTTGTGAAATAGAGCTGTAAGCCGAGCCCCTTCTTCCCTAAATTGCTTATAGTCATGTTTATCATAGCAACAGGAAGCAAACAAGTAGAGGCATCCAGGAGTTTCTGCATTTGCTGTCTTTTTCATTACAATGAAAGGCATCTCAGTTTAAGGCTGAGAACAGATTTTTGCCTCAGATCAACTTGGTTATTATTACCAGTTTTAATTTTTTCATACCCTTACATTACTTTGAAATGTAATACATGGTAATATTTTAACAATTTAGAAAATGCATACATTTTAATAAGAGCAAAAAAACTCATCTTTAATCCCCCCATCCTGAAATTTGGGCTTATTTCCGTCAAACATTTCTCCCATGCTTTTAAAACCATATTAAGATCATTCTGTATATTAATGTAATTTTTATTCCCCTTTTTTTGCTTAAGGATATGATTTTTCCATATCATTAAAAACTCTATGTAAATATCATTTTAATAGCTGTTCCACATTCAATGATATTAGAAATTTCATTTTTAAATTTGACTTCATGCCTAATATCAAAATGAATAATTTTACTTGTGAGGAGTGTTACCTCCTGTCTCTATGGCTTGGTGACACTCGAAGATTCTGTTTAATATGTAACAAAATTGTCTTTCTCTCAAGCTATGGCCTCTATCCAAAATGGAACAGGGACTTTGCTGGATGATTCTAGCACTTTCTAGCATCCCTTCTTTCCTGCAGCTTATGACACTAATGTATACTTATTTTTCTAGAGAATAAGCCAGTAATGCCTCTAAGCTATCACTAAGGTCAGACCCTGAGAGAAGGGAAGAGGCCCTAGTCAGCTGCCTGTCTCGGCCATGTAATATGCAGATTATTAATCCATAATTTATGGCTCTAATTAATTCTTCATTTTATCATGGAGATAGACTCACTCAAGCATGCCACCCGACCCTGGATCTCCTTGTTGGGAACTCATTTTGCCAAACCCATCAAGCTGGAAGAAGATCCAACGCATTAGGAAGGGAGGTTCTTCTTCCTCTCTTGCTCTATCTTTCTTTCACAAAGAAACAGACTAACAGTCACAAAAGCCCACTGAGCCCTTAATAGAGGCCCCAAAAGCAATGGATCCAGTTTTTACAACTTCATAGAAGGTCTTTCTATAGTGTGTCTGGAGCCTGATGGGCCAGTGATTAGCCCTTAAGCTGAGGAGCCCTCTGCATGGAATCTGCCCTTTTAGGTGAGTGATTAGGACTTACTGACTACTAGGGCCCAATTGATTCATTACAAGACAGCTCATTGTGATAGCTGCCACTATAGCTAACTATAGTAGATGTTCTGAAGGCAGAACTCAACCTTGTAACCCACTGTATCACTATACCTTAGAGCATGTGCAGTGTAACAGTGTTGACTGCAGGAATTCCTATTTCACAGAAATAATTTGTGCCACAATAAAATACAAATGTTTTCCATCCTAGTTTCATAGTTTCATCTCTCCACGGTCTGGAGAGATGACTCAGTGAGTAAAAGAACTCACAATGTGAATCTGTGAGCTGATTCAATTACAAGAACCCACATAAGGATAGAAGAGAGAACTAACTTCCACATGTGTACTATGTGGAACACACACACACACACACACACACACACTCATACACACACACACACACTCGTGTGCACACCCACACAGTTTCTCTCTCTTACACACACACTCATACACACCCACACTACTACTACGACTACGACTACTACTATTTTTAAAAGAACATGTCCTTGACATCTTCAGAGGTTTGTCTTCATTTTGCCTTTTGCAGAAGATAAATGGGAAAAGGTTTTGAGTTCATGATGTAGTGCGAACACCATGTGTTCATTACCACAGACACAAAGTCCTTGGAAAGATGCAGGTGTAGCTGACTGGTGATTGGTAACTGATGTAATGCTCATACTGTTATAGAAATGATTGTGGCCTGCCCCCAAAGAAAGCTTTGCTCCCCCCTCCCTGTCTGGATCCTCCCTGGATTATCTAAGCCCCCTTTCCTATCCACATAATTTAATTTCATTTTTTCACCAATCTTTAGATTGATAAAAATGTTCTCCTCATCTCCAATCCTGCTGGAGCCTCAGACAGTGACCTGGGTGGACTACGTGAGAGCAATACCCGAGGCCATGGCAGAGAGAGAGAGAGAGAGGCATTATTTACATATTTATTAGAAATTCTGTCCTACTGGCAAGAGACGCTCACTTCTGACTTTAATTCCGATAAGTAAACAACCCCATTGGCAAGGAAGAGGGGGAAACAAACTAGAATAGTTTGCACAAGATAATACAGTAAGGAGGAACAATGCCCATAATGCAAAATCCATTTGCAGTGGGAAGCAAAAAAAGAAAGAGAAGTCTTTCTCCAAAGACTAGCCGAAGCTAAACACACCGAAGTAATAATTGAGAAGTAATTCAATTATATTTGGTATCAGTTTCCTCACAGGCCAGTGGAATGACAATTAATCCCTTGGTGCTTTTTAAATTTTTTTTAATACTTTGTGGTTTGCTCAGAATCGCCCTCCAGCCGTTAGCCACACTCAGCAATCCTCTTGCTGATTGAGCCTGTCTTGCCATCCTCATCCATTCTGGCCTGATAACACCCCACACTGGGGAGCCATTCTCTGAGTTCAACCTTCCCTGACCCTTCTCTCAAGCTGTCCAGCATCTTAACTTTGCTTAGGTGCCCTCTTGCTTCCCCTTAATTATATCACATCGCTAGAATCGCAATAGAGGGAACTTAGCATCCTACAGCTTCCTCTGAACATCCAGCACAGCATCAGCCTGGTGACAGCACAATGCATTAAATCCTTCTCAGCGCTGCACGTCTCACTATCCCCAGAAAAAAAAAATTACATTTAGGAACATTAAAATGGACTGACTTTAATCCACAATTGCAAAGGGAGCAGGAGATATGACTTAAATCCTGCCTGATGTTCTGACCTGAACTTAACCCCACAGATAAGATCACACTGAATTCTTTGCATTTGTATGGCATCTTCCTGTCAGGGACTTCAGGGCACTTTATACACATCAGTCAGGGACTGCAGGGTGCATTATACTCAGGAATAAGCTGCACAACCTCTCTGGGGTGCTGTGGTCCAGCCCCGGGATGGGTTCCTAGGGTTCCTATATCAGAAAACTGAAAGATGATGGATAAAAGAAGACGGTTCCAAGCAGCCTTCTGAGCTGTCCAGGTAAAAGGTGTCAGTGCAGGGTTCGGGGCAACAGCCGTCATCATTAAATTTGTAGAAATCATTATGCATTTAAACTGCAAAGTTATTTTTAAAACACAAAAACAAATATGGTGAGATGAGGGCTTTTTTCTTTGTTGATCCCATGGACCAACTTGCACATGAACTCAAGGACTTGAGAGATAGTGAAGGTAATTCCTGCTATTAAATGCTTACCTGTTCTTTCTTGGTCATTCTGGTGTCCATGAAAGACATATGTTCTTAATGAGATTTTTCCCAAAATATACCACTGGATATAGAAATAGGGAAGACATATGATGTATGTTATAAACCAGCCAAGTGGGTTTATGGGATAGAGAGGGGCACAGAAAGCTGAGTCTCTGTCCAGTGCTAATAGCTGCAGGTAACTCACTGGAGATTGTTGTGCAGGTGTTCGACATATTCTGAGC
This sequence comes from Mus pahari, assembly GCF_900095145.1. Lineage (NCBI taxonomy): Eukaryota > Metazoa > Chordata > Mammalia > Rodentia > Muridae > Mus > Mus pahari. Next base: position 165,723,339 of record NC_034594.1, read on the forward strand.
ATTAATGTAATAATCCCAGCAACAGACTAAGTCAGCAATCTCATTTGCTGATGCACAGCATCTGGATAACTTTCCCAAGTTTACCCAGCTTGTAAACCGTATGTCTGGGATTCTGTTATAGGTGGTTGGACCCTGGCATCTGCACTGAAGGTTCAATAGTGTGTTAGAGCACATAAAGCATAAATCTTGGCCTAGATAGTAGTTATTTTTTAAAATCTTTCTTAATCTCAGACAAGAGTGTCTCCAATGCCTGGAGGAAAATTGCTAGAGCTAAGAGCTCCTTTGCTTCAAACAGAAGAATGGCAGTTGTTTGCCCTGCTTAGAGGCATCACGGACTGCAGTTTTTATGAGTATAGGGAACTTGTTCTGCTAGATTGATGGCACGCAGAGAGTATGATGTATACGTGGACCAATGGAAAAGACCATCAGACAGGTGAATGTGGTACAGTGGGTCAGTGCGAGGAGAGAGAAACGACCACGAAGAATGGAGAGGCTGCCTAAATTCAGCCCTGGGAGAGCAAGATACCAGGTGAAGAAGAAAGTTTGTTTAGTGTGTTATGTACCATACATGAAGTATGTCACAAGATCAGATACCTTAACCTGATATTAAGGGAGCTTTATCTGAGTTGTAAATAATCCAAAACATGAGGATTTAATCTGTTATCACTCCTCAGATTCCCAAGGAAACCATATCAAGGACCTCAATGATTGCAGCATGAAGTATGAAGAATGGTTCCTGGCTGTTGAATGTTTGAGGAGCATTTTTCCATGAAGAAAGCACATAGATCAAGGTACAGAACGATGCTTTTCAACATGATTTGTCAGTCCACAGGAGTGCTGTGTGGCTTGAGAAAGGTAGAGTAAAGAAATCTTGTATGTTTCTACAGGTTTGGGGGTAGTCTCTGTAAATTATGTCATATCAATGGAAATGATTTCCAAGCCTACTACTATTTTTTTTCCATAGAGCTAACCTGGATTTAAAGGGTTCTATTGTTATATATTAGCATGAGTTACCTTGACCTAAGGAGATGGTAGAACACCTTCCATGTTAGGTTAAATCCTATGGGATTCATCATACAGAATGGCAGGATTTGCATCAGTGCTATCTGAAGAAGGTATTTTTGAGAAGAGGATACATGGGAGGCTAAGAAAAGGGAGCCTTTGGGTGGAACATGGGCTTGCTTATTTAAATGTTTATATCTTTCCCATCGAAATAGATTTTTCTTCTTTCTCTTACTTTGCAATTCACTTTAGTACATCCCAAGTTGTTTCTGAACTCAATGCAACACTCAAATGTATGGAATAATGAGGAATCAATAGAAAATAAAAGCATGTGACCTGTCCTACTCCCACTATTCTGAGACCCAGGTAGAGCAGAACCATAATTTTGACAGGGTCCGTAGCATGGATGTCACAGTTCTTAGCCTTGTGGTGTCTGGTGGGGCCAAGTGAGGATCGGGAATAGGGGGTAGAGATTCACCCATCAGATGCATGTCTCAAAATCAACTTCATTTTCTCTGTTAGTGAAGGCTCCCCCACAGAAGTAGAACCCACAGAATGTACACATAGCCACTTTTCTCACTGGTCTCTATTCTATGTCCAAGGATATCATTCCAGGTACCACTTTGCATACTGGTCTCAGTCTCTTTCAAGTTGTTTGAGTCTCTTGTTTACCTCCTTTGTCTTTCATGGTCTTGATATTTATGAAGAATGTCCATAAGTTATTTTTAGGAAACACTTGGATTTATATGAGTTTTCCTCCCAATTCAGTAGAAGGCATACATCTTGGGAAAGACATCTGAAGGATGTGATGGCCATCTTACTGCTTCCTTATATCAGTGTTTGATGTTGGTATGTTTTATGAATCTAATGTAGGGAAGTATATCTGAGAAACCATGTACCCATCTTGTTCCTTTGTTATACCAGGGCTTAGGTGGGAAGCAAATAGGTCTAATTATACTAGTGTTAATCTTGGTCACTAGCTGAAGACCTAGTCTGAAGAATTCTCCACATGGGAAGTATAGTTTCTAGGTCCCCTTTGTAATGTAATAACTGTTTTTGCATAATAATTTTGATACTAAAAAATTTTTTTAAATGTGATAAAATTTATTGTTTCTGGTAATTAGCTTTTTGGGTTTTGATGAAGGTGTGGATGGTTTTGAAGATATCATGTGTCTGTCACCAGTTTACTACAAACTAGTTTCATCACCCCCAAAATGTTCTTGTCCTCTTTATAGACAATGCTTCCCCATCATGAAACCTGAGGAAGCCTGGAGCTACTGCTCTATATCCCTTCCTTGGAGTATTATGCACATGATATCATTTCACAGGGAGTGTTCAATCAAATTCATCAAACTTTCCAAAATGTATTTAAGGTTGATCCTTTGCTTTGTTAATCAATAGCTTGTTCCTACTTGTTGCTGTGTGGTATTCCACTGTGAAATGTACCATACCCAATTTTATCTGCTGACGGAAGGATGTCTGGATTTGTTTTCCAGTTTTTGATGACTTTGGCTATTCTCACTGTGACTTGTCCTATACAAGTTTTTTGTTTGTTTGTTTTGATTTTGTGGGTATTGATAACTAGAATAGTGTTGTTGGATTACATGGTAAGCATGGGTTTCATTTTGTAGGAATTCCAAAACTGTTTTCTAAAGAGATTGTAATTGTTTGCGTTCTCAATGCCTATGTGCTAGGGTGATAGCTAGTTTTTACTACTTGGTGTAGCCATGTTTTAAAAAAGTGATCCATGGGCTGGAGAGATGGCTAGATAGTGGGAGCCTACACTGGTCTTACAGAGATACAGTTCAGTTTCCATCACCCTCATCAGATCTGACTCCAGCTCCAGGAGATCTAACACCTCTGGGCTCCTTGATTACCTACATTCACGTAAATATTCCCCCTCATAAACACACATACATACATATGATTGAAAAGAAAATAAAACCTTTAAAATTTTTACTGTCTTAATTGTGCATATCACAGCATCTCACAGCAGCTTTAATTTGCATTTCCCCATGACTAACACATTGAATATCCGTTCTTAGTTTATTTGCCATTCACAAATCTCCTTTGGTTGAATGTGTTTTCAGATCTCTTGTCTGTTTGAAAGTTGGATTTTTAAAAAATTTTCTATTGTTGTCATTGAAGAGTTTTTCATATATCCTAGTTAGAAACAAACTTGCCCAAAGTGTTATTTATAAATATTTTTTCTGAGTTGTTGTCTTTTGAAATGCAAAAATTATATATATAAATATAATTTTTTCTCATATATATTTATATGAATGAGATATATATATATATATATATATATATATATATATATATATATATATATAGAGAGAGAGAGAGAGAGAGAGAGAGAGAGAGATTGATTCACTGTGCAGCCCAGGTTAGCATCACACCATTCTAATTCTGGTGAACTTCCAGCTTCCTCACCCAGGCTTTCAATGCTAGAGATTTTTTTCCCCAATGCAAGTTTTCACAGATCCCCCCACCCCCAGTGATCCCAAGAGTTTTTAGTTCCATGTTTTATATTTATGTCTAGAATCTATTTAGAGTTGATGGCACATATGATGTGAGGTGAGGGGTGACATTATTTTTGCTTATTTGCAAGTATTCTGTACTTGTTGAAGACACTATAATTCTTTTGTCAACTGAAATGTGTACCTAATCATCCCTCTGCATTTTTTGTGCCATCTGTTTCCTTTCTCTGTCTACCCACTGATTTATGTGTCTATCATTTTTCTGTACCCAGGGTTGCTGAGTGTTGTAGCTTTACAGAAAGTCTAGAATCAGGAAAAATGTTTCTTCTTTCTTCATGTCTTCTTTCTGCATAATTTTGGCTTTCCTGGTCCTTTTGCTTTCCTATGTCAGAATCACGGTGGCAATGTTACAAAGGTGTGTGCTCAGCTTTTGTGGAATCCATGGGCTGAGCAGAGCAGAATCGCTCCATCAAGCTTTCAAAGCTCTTACCATGGAGTATGCTTCAAGTATTTACATTTTGACTTCCCCATTAGTGTTCTGTGGTTTTGAAACATATTGATCATATATATATATATATATATATGTGTATATATATACATATATATATATGTATATATATGTATAATATATATGTTATATATATATGTATATTAAGATTTAGATATGTTTTGGCATTGTGAAAGCGCACCATTCTTACTTTGAATTTGAATTGCTAACTTCAGCCTGTGACTTTGTCAAAGTCCTTTTTTAGTTTGAGAATATTTCTATGGACTTCTTTGGGGGAAATTTCTGCCTAGTCAATGTTATACTTGTAAATGCACATGGTTTAATTTTTTTATTATATCCCATTTTAAGTAGAATTCTTTCCAAGTATATCCAAGTGATCAGCAAAGCATTCAATTTCACCACCCCATGTCTTAGTCAAAGCATCTGGTTTTAGTTCTTTGCAGTGTAAAAGAATGACTTTGATTTTTAAATTGACATTTAAATTTTATATTACATTTATTTTTACTTGTGTGTGAGTATGTATATATATGTATGCACTCATGCTATGTTTGGTACTTAGAGAACTTGTGTGAGTTGATTCTCTCCTAAGTGCCCAGGTACCAAGCTCAGGTCACTAGACATCTGCTGATGCATCTCACTGCCTTGAACACATGATTTCCTTTATCTGATGTGCAACTTTTTGCAGTTTTTCTTGCTTTATTGCACTGTTTAGAACTTCCAGAAAACAGCTGGGAGAAAGACTAGGCTTGTCCTGGTAGTAGTGGGTTGGCCTGGGGGGAGGTGCGTTTTTCCTCCTTCACTGGAATGTTTGATGTTCCATGAACACTTGGGGGTAGGAAAATTTTCTTTTATTCCTCATCTTCAAAGGTTTTTGTTTTATTTTACCTATAAACAGAGGTTGGATTTTGTTGAACTATTGAATCTTTTTTACATTTATTAGTGATTACTGGTTTTTATTATTTATTTTTAGTGATTTCCAGTCTTATTTTTATTATATATTTTTGTCAGATTGCCTTAGGTTTGGCTAGTTCTCCCTCCCCCATGTTTTTCAAGGTAAGAGCTTATTTGATTTGAATTTTTTTTATGGCATCTAATTATTTGGGTTTGGGAGATGGGCATGCTAGAGCCTGGGTGGAGTTAAGAGGACAATTTATGATGCTCAAGTTCTCCATCTACCATTCAGGTCCCAGGTTTCCAAGCTTGGCATTTGTTTTTTTTTCTCTGTGAAGCCACCACATCAGTCTACTTCCTTCTCCTTATGGAAGCCACTTTGTACTTCTAATATGCATGCCCAGTGTAAATGATACTCTGGATAGATCCTCATACTTGGAGGCATTATATGCTTACTTTCACTGAGCTAAAACTAATTTTAGACGTTTTCTTTTTTAGGGACTCCCTCTTTGACCACAGGTTATTGTGACCATGCAGTTCACTTACAAGAGTCTGCAGATTCATGTGATAGACCGGTGAGAGTGTATCTGGCTGCAGTTGTGGGTTTGCCTTTTCCTATTGTTCATTTCTAGTTTAATTCTTCTATGGTCTGAGAATGCACTTGNTACAACTTTCCTTCTCTTTCAATTTGTTGAGATTGCTTTGTTGCTCAAATATGTTCTTGTTTAGCAAATGTTACATGTATAAAAGCAAAAGCATAATTTTACTCTTTGCACAATTTATCTTGGTGATTAATGTCCCAACATCATTAAGGAGGCCTAATTGATTGACAACTTCACCACTTATTATTTTTACTGATTCTCTCTCTGAATGCACTGTCAGTGGCAGAGATGGGTAGGAGTGTCTCCAGCCACCTGTGGTAGTGAGTCTGTTCTTGGTTCCATGTGGTTTACCTTCTGATATTAAGACCATGTGCATTTAGGATTAAATGGTTTTTTTTTTTATTGATACATAATGTCCCTCTTTATCCCCAGCCTTTCTTTTTTGAAGTCAATTTGCTTGATGTTAGGTGTACTGGTTAGTTTTGTGTCAACTTGACACAGCTGGACTTACCACAGAGAAAGGAGCTTCAGTTGGGGAAATGCCTCTATGAGATCCAGCTGTAAGGCATTTTCTCAATTAGTGATCAAGGGGGGAGGGCCCCTTGTGGGTGGTGCCATCTCTGGGCTGGTAGTCTTGGTTCTATAAGAGAGCAGGCTGAGCAAGCCAGTGGAGGCAAACCAGTAAAGAACATCCCTCCATGGCTTCTACATCAGCTCCTGCTTTCTGACCTGCTTGAGTTCCAGTCCTGCATCCTTTGGTAATCAACAGCAGTATGGAAATGTAAGCTGAATAAACCCTTTCCTCCCCAACTTGCTTCTTGGTCATGATGTTTGTCCAGGAATAGAAACCCTGACTAAGACAAATTGGTACCAGCATAGTGGGGTATTCCTGTGACAACCTGACCATGTTTTGGGGAGGACTGTGGAAGGACTTTGGAACTTTGGGCTAGAAGATCCATTTGGTGTTAAGAGCTCTGTCGGATGTTGTGTAGGAGCTTGGAAGATAATGTTGAGAACAGTGCAGAAAATGGAGGCCTGGCTTGTGAAATTTCAGAGGGAAGATTAAAGACTCTTTTCAGGGCCATTGTTACTTTGATTGTGAAGATTCTGTGGTTCTGGTTAGCTGGGGCTGAAGAATCAGCTGTGATTAACAAGATACCAGAACTACTAAAGTGAAAACTTGGCCTTACTGGGACTATTGATGCTGGTTTGCTGGAGCTAAGAAATTAGCAATGATTAAGAAGAGACCAGCATCATTGAGGTGACATCTTCTGGGAAGTGTTTTCTGAGAGCACAAAGGCTGTGTTCCAGAGATAGCCAAGTTTGTACCTTGTGCTGTGGATGGACTTGGTAATGTGTAAGAGTTACTCAGGTGGTACTGGTTTTGAAGGCATGAAGGGGTCATGCAGAGCAGCTGAGGCAATGGAAGCACTGTGAGAGGCCATGGAAGGCNATTGGTGAAGGTGCAGTCTCAGTTGCAATTGATGGTCCAGGATTGAAGGGGTCATGCAAAAGAGTTGAGGCTTGGCACCATGAGGAGAGCCTATGAGAGGTTGTTGATGAAGCCTAGGCACAGTGGAAGACAACAGTGTTTTGGAGATGCCAGTATCATGAGATGACTACCAAGATCAGCAGCAGCAGTGAAGTACAGGCAGCTGGAGCTGGAGCTGGAGCCGAGAAGACAAGGTGTGTGCTACAAAGGGCATGGCTGGAGAACTGCTTGTGGACGTTGTACATCGTGGTGCGGAGCCTAGTGCGCACCACGATGTACAACGTCCACAAGCAGGGTAGTGAGTCTGTTCTTGGTTCCATGTGGTTTACCTTCTGATATTAAGACCATGTGCATTTAGGATTAAATGGTTTTTTTTTTTATTGATACATAATGTCCCTCTTTATCCCCAGCCTTTCTTTTTTGAAGTCAATTTGCTTGATGTTAGGCTGCTTGTGGACGTTGTACATCGTGGTGCGCACTAGGCTCCGCACCACGATGTACAACGTCCACAAGCAGATTTGGGTCATGCAAAAGAGTTGAGGCTTGGCACCATGAGGAGAGCCTATGAGAGGTTGTTGATGAAGCCTAGGCACAGTGGAAGACAACAGTGTTTTGGAGATGCCAGTATCATGAGATGACTACCAAGATCAGCAGCAGCAGTGAAGTACAGGCAGCTGGAGCTGGAGCTGGAGCCGAGAAGACAAGGTGTGTGCTACAAAGGGCATGGCTGGAGAAGTGACCCAAGCCCTTGGAGGAGCCCAGAAGATTGTGAGTTGGATCCCAGACATTGGATGGTTGGTGATTGATTTTTGCTTTTGATTGTGACTGTGCCCTGATATTTTTCCCTCTTGAAGTAAGTTTTTTAGTGAAGCCCACAGCTAAGAGAGTTTGAATTTTACTTTGTACTTTAAGAGATTGAACTTTTAATATATAAAGACTGTGGGACTTTTAAAGTTATTTAAGATCTTGGGGAATGAATAAGAACTAAGGGTTAAGGCTTACTAGTGATGTGTTTGTGTGTCAAGTTGACAAGGGGTCAATTGTACTGGTTAGTTTTGTGTCAACTTGACACAGCTGGACTTACCACAGAGAAAGGAGCTTCAGTTGGGGAAATGCCTCNATGAGATCCAGCTGTAAGGCATTTTCTCAATTAGTGATCAAGGGGGGAGGGCCCCTTGTGGGTGGTGCCATCTCTGGGCTGGTAGTCTTGGTTCTATAAGAGAGCAGGCTGAGCAAGCCAGTGGAGGCAAACCAGTAAAGAACATCCCTCCATGGCTTCTNCATCAGCTCCTGCTTTCTGACCTGCTTGAGTTCCAGTCCTGCATCCTTTGGTNATCAACAGCAGTATGGAAATGTAAGCTGAATAAACCCTTTTCTCCCCAACTTGTTTCTTGGTCATGATGTTTGTCCAGGAATAGAAACCCTGACTAAGACATTAGGATCACATTTTTTTTCTCCTTTTGCTAACCTTTAATCTAGATTCTTTTTTAAAATTTATCTAAAATTGATTTCTTGATGGGAGTGTGTAGTTGAGGATTGCTTTTTTTTTAGTTGAAATGTCGGTCTTGCTATTTAATTGATACATTAAAGCATTCATATTTAATGTGGTTATTGATGTGATTGATAAAATTTTTTTTGACACAGGGTTTATCTGTTATGTAGCTATCCTGGAACTTGCTATGTAGACCAGACTAACTTCAAATTAACAGAGGTCCACATGCCTCTACCTCTCAAGTGCTGGGAATAAAGACATGTATCACCATACCTATCAGATGTGGTTATTGATATGTCATCTTGCTTTGGTGTGGGACAATAACGACCCAGGACTATTGAGTATCTCAGATGAGGATAGCTGAGTTGGCTTCCTACTCCCTCCCAACCTGACACCATAAAGTTGGCTGCCCCACTCTCAACCTTAGTTAGAATTTATTACCCACCACCACCACTACCACCTCATTCACACAGCCTATAACCCCGAATATGCAAATGAAGCATCTTCTATCACCCTGTACATGGCTTCGCAAACCTTGCCCCATGACCACATACCCAGGGGGATGTAAATAACCCTTTCTCTACTCCATTAAATTGAACCAGTTCTTTAGAGCTGTTCCTGGGCATGTGTTCTTTGCTTGGGCACTCACCATTGACCAAGGTCCTGCTTGTACCCATCTGCACCATGTTAAGCTTCCTTGTCTCCTGTAGCCCAGCTCACAATGCAACCAGCCTGGCTACGCAGAGGGAGAGGGAGAATAGACATGAGCCCTGCACTTGGGTTTGCTGATGCTTCCAAAGGTTCTCTATTTTTAAAACCTCTTTTTTTTGGTTTCACATTGAGTGATTTTATAATTCCATTTTACTACCTTGGTTAGTTTATTATTTATGCCACTAAAAATGCTTTTTAGTGGTTACCCTATGGTTTGTAATGTATAGGTATAACTGCATAAAACAAAAATGTGGGATCTGTAAGCCTCCTATTAATGTCATATGCCAGAAATTCTAAACACTTTACTGTGTATGAACTCATTCAGTGTTGTCAGCAACACTGAAGTAGATCCAATTTTTTAATCCCCATTATATAGATAAGGAAATTGAAGCAAGAAGCCATTTATTGTGGTCATTTTCTAGGACTGGGAGACTAATCCACCTCATAGCTTTATTCAGAATCAGCAATTGTGCTGTTTGAGTGAGCTGGGACACTATAACTAGAAATTCTGAGAGCCAAACTCTCAATCTATTACACATCCTTTTAGAACATGTGTTCAAAAATACTGAAGGAAGTTAGGAATACAAGACTGTGAATGGGGTAGAGTGTATATGGCCAGAGATTCATTGCCTTTAGAACCTGAGTTAAACACAAGCCAGTAGAAAAAACCAGCATGAATGGAGGATGCAAGCCAAGTTTATAGACCTGTGAATTGTCATATATTGCTGAGACTTGGGTTTCATCACCTTTATGTGTAGATTTGAAGTGATTCTGTTCTCTTAGAGTCTTTACCATAAGAGATAGGATTGTAGGCTAGAGAAAGCAGAAACCAGATAGCTGTTCCAGCATGCCCACATATAAACTAAGGATGAACTGAGATATTTCACCCAAAATGGCTGTATGGCATTTTTTTCCTCAAGAAAATCATAAAGATAATTCTAAGGCACCTCAGGCCATAGAAGCAGAATTTTAAGGAAAGTAGCCCAGGCCAGAGATTCAGCAAAATGACCATACCTTGAAACCTATCAATGACTTAGAACTATTCGTTGCTAGTATATAGAAAGGCAAAATGACTACTTAGAAAGTCCAATTATGACTAAGCAAAATAGAAAGGATGAATTAGCAAAAGTCTGAAAGGTGTCTTTGCAAAGTGCCAAATGACTCAGAAAATCAACACATGATGATTTAGCAAACAACCAGTGATGACTAAGGAACAGGGATCTCATGACTCAGCAAGGGCCATAATGATGACTCAGCACAAAGCCCAATGACTTGTACTTTCTCTGTATCACTTCACTTTACTTTTTGGATGCTTTTCCAAGTGGACTGTAAACATTTTTTCCTTCTCTTGAAGCAGCACCATGTTGTTGTTTTTCCCTTATTTATTTTTTATTCAACTGTTTTATATCCCAATTTAATACACATATTCAAATTAGAAAAATTACAAATGAAATTACTAGACTCAACAATTTGGCACCAGCTAGCTTCCTAAGCTTCCTGGATGTTGGCGGACTTTAATTAGAGTAAATTCCAGACATAGTAGAGATCCTAGGGGGCCTCCATATACCCCTATTCATGCTATTAATGCCCTCTTTCTGAAATCCTGTCCTTCCTTCTTCATCTGTTGGAACCTAATTCCTCTGTGAATAGTCTCAGATATCTACAAAGGTCACAAACTATTTTTGATGTGTCTTTGTTATAAGAAGAAAAGATAAAGGAAACTCCTTAATGCCCCTTCCTAGTGCCTTTTCTAAGTATGGACATTTTAATTCCTTTTAATAAACTTTTATTATTTTTTTTAGAATAGCAAGCAAAGTAATTGGTTTCATATCATTTTCTTTCTATAAATAATATTTTTATTCTCTGGAAAATGTATACAATTTATTTTTATCATATTCTTTACCTCTCCCAACTTCTCCCAGATTCATGTTTACTCACTTACCCACTCAACTTTATATGATCTCTCTTTTTATTTCTATAAAGTCCAATTTGTGTTGGTCACATAATCTAGGGTGTTGAGCCTGTTCTGGAGCATAGTCAACCAGAGAGGTATGTGATATATCCTGTTTAGAGATAAACACATCTTGTATTCTCTGCAGGGTTATCAATTATAGGTCCCTCTGCCCACTGCAATAAGTATTTCTGTGATAAGAGTTGAAAGATGCACTGATCTATGGGTAAAGCAACATGTCATTAGGAGTCATTTTAATGTTGTGTTCATTTGGCAGAAGAATAGTAATGGGTTCTCCTCTAGGCCCATGACACATCTAGCTACAGTGCAAGGTATGGGTTCCACCTCACATAGTGACTCATTAATTCAATCATAATTGATTGGTTACCTCTATAATATTTGTGCCGCTTTTGCATCTGGGATCATATCTTGTCAGTTCAGTCATTATTACAGCTCATTGTGTGCAAGGGTTCATAGCTGGATATGATTCATAATCATTTCTTTCCGTTGGTGGTCTGAAAATGCCTGATCTTATCTAATCATGACATTTTCACTGTAGTTTGCTCTTATCTATTCCCCAATCCATCTCTGTTTCCATTGTCTCCTTGGGAACCACCCCTAGCTGGTTCCCATTCTTCTCCTAGACAGTCTTGCTTTGTTTATAACCTATTACCCTACTTTACACTTTCCTTAGGATTTCTTCCTCTCCTTTTATGAATCCTCTTTTTCTGGTTTTGTGACTTAGTCCTGGAAAGTATGAACATTATGGACCCTCTGTTTTGAGAGAGAGAGAGAGAGAGAGAGAGAGAGAGAGAGAGAGAGAGAGAAAGAAAGAAAGCATAAAGTTGAGTGGGTAGGGAATTTTGGAGAAAACATGACATTTGTCTGAACATGATAACTTCAGTTATATCATTTCCCTACACATGCATTGGTTTCATTTTTCTTGAAGATTATATTTGCACAATTTTTGAATTTTATCTTGGTGTTCATTATTTCAGATACAAATTTCTAATAAAAAAGAAAGTGGGTGTTTGCAGAGAAGTTAGCCTACATTTCTGTGCTAAACTTGGTAAATCAAGCACTATTAAATCAGTGGTATCATAAGTGATTGCGTTTTCTGTCACTTTATTTTAAAACTGAGAACCTGGATTTAATCCAAAGCTCTCATTTTGATGATAGGAAAAATGAAGCCCTAAGAAATTAAGCCTTGCTTGATAATGGCGGTTAAATATTGAGCCCATTTTGTAGCTCTCCATGAGTGCTATGTCTCTCCTCTGCACTCCAATGCTCATTTGCTTACTTCTCACTATGAACACATCACTGTGACAACTATATTACATATCCTCAAGTGGTGGCCTCTGTTCTCTTGGCTGAAAATCCTTAGCAACTGTCATAATACATAGTTTTCTTGAGTAACAAGTCTTCTTATTCTAATTTTTGTTTCAAACCCTATATTATGTCAATCAACCTTCCATAAAACATGAGAGGCCCCCACAATCTACCTGGTTCTAGCACCTTAGCACAGTATGGAACTTTTCTCCCACAGAAACCAGAATTATCTGAACGGCGTTGGCTTCCCAAGACTTAATTGCATTATCTCAGAGTTGAAGCTTTGTCCTCTGTAGGACACATGTCAAGATGTTCTCTCTAAACATATTATACATCCAGAAACAATCTGCCCAATTGCAGTGATCACCCACACCAGATCCTCCCACTGTTGTCCCCTTTCCTTCTTGCCCTATGACAGAAGCATTCTGTAGACCCCACAAGATCTTCGATGGAGAACAACCCATGCCTTTGCTTATTCAGCCTCTGGTGTCAGACACTTTGAAAACCCCAAAGCTCACAATCATCTTTGGTGTCTGCTTACTGCCAGTAATTACAATGTGTTACATACAGTGCTGAGTCTAGTACTAGAATAGGCTTGGCCTGAAAATATGTATCAGTTGTCCTCTCTGAAGGTGGTTACAAAGAAAGACCATAGGTCTCAAACTCAAAATTCTTTATTCACAGGGAATTTTGTTGGATAATTTACTTCTTTGTGCTTCTCCTCTCTTTAAAAAGGTATTCTTTGCCAGGCATGGTGGCTCATGCCTTTAATCCCAGTACTCGGAAGGCAGAGGCAGGCGGATTTCTGAGTTCAAGGCCAGCCTGGTCTACAAAGTGAGTTCCAGGATAGCCAGGGCTATACAGAGAAACCCTGTCTTGAAAAACAACAACAACAACAACAACAACAACAACAACAACAACAAAAGGTATTCTTTTTCTTCAGGCGAGCTTAGTAACAATTATTTCCCAAATCTTTTGTGAGGGTGAACTTAGATAATGCAATGTAAGCATTTAGCAAGTACCTGGCACACAGACCATTAATGTTTAGCTGTTGTTGAGATTATCATTAAACACAGTATCATATTAAAATACAGAAGGGCTACAGTGACCTTCCATTTCAGTTTTTAATGTACAATTATTCAGACAGATTGACATCTCAGGATTATTTACTTGATAAGCTCCTTAGGCCACCTGGGTCAAGACCCCTCAAAAGAAACTTCTCTTTCCCTGTCAAAGGCTAGAAATAAACTATGGTGAGCCTTTGGTTCTGTCCTGGGTATGGTCAAGTGAGAGTTTAGTTACAGACTGGTTTAGTGAGAGAAAAGAGAAAATCATTGCAGAGTAAGGGGAGATGTGTATGGAACTCAGGATCCAAGAAGCTTCAATTACTGGGCTTTGCTAAGGAGACAGAGGTATGAGGGCAGGGGCGCCAGGGGGAGCAATCCCTTAGGAAGCCATGCCTAAGATATACCCAGCTGAAACAGAACTTGAGAAGGAGAAGCCAGTCCACTGAGATTTGACAGGAAGCTTGAAGGAGCCCAAGGGCCAGCTTCAGAGCTGAGGAAAGGTCATGTGCTTCCAGGGCCAAGAGTGTAGAGAGGAGACCCTGGAAAGAGTGGGGGCTCTGTTCTTCTGTTCCCTTGCTCATTTCCCAGAGAACCTTAGATTATTACTGAAGACAGTGATTTCCAATATGCTCACTTAGTGAGTGAGAACACTGGAAAAGAAATCTGAGTAACAAAATCAGAATAAACAGCATCTCAGCCCATTTCACTAGAGATCAATCACAGATTCCTGAGGAGATATAGGTACACACCAGTGTCCTGAGTGGAGCCATGGGCTCTGGGGAACCATCCCAAAGGAGTGAGCTATGTTGAAAGGCCTGGTATGTTCCGACAGGAATGAGGGCAGGACAGGTTAAACCGAAGGCAAAGCACATGGGTTGCAGTAAGTTTTCAATTTCTTGTTAAATTTCATTGCACGGGCTTTCTTTCCCTAAGGCCCCCTGCTAGAATCAAAACTCTGCTATCATTTCTGACAGAGTGGCTGCCGAGCCTTCACCAGCCTGTCCTATTTCAGGGGAGCATTTATTCCCAGGGATGTTTAACTGAAATGGACGACTACAAAAGCCCCAGGCAAAGTATACCCCTTCCTACCATTTATGAAACAGAATAAATACTTTCTAGATACACTGAAGTGAATTTTCCTAACTGCAATGTTAACATCATTCTTAGGTAAATGTCCATGTGACAGCTGATGAATGAATGAAAAGCTTAAGTGAATGAATGACATGGATTTTCTAAGTGCTACTTGGTTTCAAAGATGCAGGAGAGTTTAAACAGAGGACCCTTCTAGTTACTGTGATGAACCAAACAAATGGCAAAACATCTCTATTGGTGCTCAGTGCTTATTTAGACAGAAAAGAACATGATGTAGCTGAATTTGGAAGCAAGATGGGTGTGACAAGTCTTTGCCACTACATTGGATTGGTAAACAAATGGGGCATGTTATTCACACACTCAGTCGAAGCAGAGATGTATGTCAATGCAGAATAAGCTATGACACAAGAGCACCAGGCATCAGGTGAGGGAGGCTCAAAGATAAATCACTGTAAACTCCCTTTTGTTCTATAATACTGGAAAGAAGCTGGTTAGTCTTAGCTTAGTCAACTGTGTGCATTAAGATTATAAATAGAAATACTGCTCAAAGAGAAAGGAAAATAGAATGGAAATCAAATTCTCAATTAGCAAGAGGAAACACCATGACCAAAAATGGAGTTGGGGAGGGAAGGGTTTATTTGGCTTACACTTCCATATGACTGTTCTTCACTGAAGGAAGTCAGGATGGGAACTCAAACAGAGCAGGAGGGACCTGGAGGTAAGTGTTGGAGGTCATGAAGGGGTGCTGCTTATTGGCTTGTTCTCCTGGTTTCCTTAGCTTGCTTGCTTAATTGAATCCAGGACTACCATCCCAGGATTAGTACTATCCACAATGGGCTGGGTCCTTTCCAATCAATTACTAAGTAAAAAAAAAATCCTACAGCTGAGTCTTATGGAGGCATTTTCTCATTTGAGGTTCTGTTCTTTCAGATCCAGCACAATTGACCCCTTGTCAAACTGATGCACAAACACATCAATGTTAAGTTACAACCTTTCATTTTTTTTGTTTATCTCCAAGATCACACATTAATAATGTTACAATAAAAAGTATTTTACAAACTTAAAAATTCCTAGTCTTTACCAATTCAATCTTTAAAATCCAAAGTCTCTTAACAAACTAAAATTTCCTTTAAAACCCATTCTTTCAACTGTGAACTCCTGTAAAGCAAAAAATAAGTTAAATACTACCTTTCTTCAAGAGGGAAATGCCAGAGCATAGTCACAATCAGATCAAGCAATGTCTACTGCCTGGGATTCACACATAATCTTCTGGGCTCCTCCAAAGGGCTGTGTCACTTCTCTAGCATTGCCCTCTGCAGTACACAGAGCTTATCTTCTAAGTTGGAGCAGCCTTTACTTCCCAATGCTGTTGTTCTTGGTAATCATCCCATAATTATGGTATCTCCAAAATGATGGGGTCTTCTGCTGCAACAGGGGTGTACTTTTCACCAATATCCTCTCATAGTCTCTCTTCATGGTGCCAAGCTTCAACTATTCATGACCCCCTCAGATCTGGGCCTTCAACTCTTCTAGAGGCTGCAGCTTTGCCAATGGTCTCTCCTGGCCTCTCATAGTGCCACGTCTCATTTGTATTCCACGACCCCTTCATGCTTTCAAAACTAGTACAATCTGGATGACTCTTTTCTAAGTTTGGCTGCTGGTATGCAATACAACCTTGGATGCTTTTGTCTTCTGTGTGCTTACTCTCAGGAAACACTTCCCAGAACAACATTTCACCTTAATGATGCTGGTTTCTTCTTCTTCTTCTTCTTCTTCTTCTTCTTCTTCTTCTTCTTCTTCTTCTTCTTCTTCTTCTTCTTCTTCTTCTTCTTCTTCTTCTTCCTCTTCTTNTTCTTCTTCTTCTTCTTCTTCTTCTTCTTCTTCTTCTTCTTCTTCTTCTTCTTCTTCTTCTTCTTCTTCTTCTTCTTCTTCTTCTTCTTCTTCCCCTTCCGTCCCCCCTCCTCCTTCTTTTCATTTTTATTCAATTTTTTAAATTTACATTTCAAATATTATCCCCTTTCCTAGTTTAACCTCCGAAAACCCCTTATCGCTTCCCACCACCCCCTGCTCACCAACCCACCCACTCCTGCTTCCTGGCCCTGGTAGTCCCCTATACTGGGGCATAGAAGCTGGTTTCTTCTTAATCACCACTAATTTCTTAGCTCCATCATAACAGAATTAATTGTCCCAGTAAGACAAAAGTTTTACTTTAGTGGTTCTTGTCTCTTTTTAATCACAGCTTGTTCCTTAGCTTCAATGACCAAATACTACTGATTCATCATACAAAAGGCCTGGCAGGGTCTTTGCTTCCCCCTGAAACTTCACAAGCCAGGTCTCCATTGTCTACACTGTTCTCAACATTCTTATTTTTGAAGCTCCTACAGAACTGGTGATTAAGGGTCATGGAAAGTGGCAGACATTAGAGCTCACTAGCCAGCACTCTTGGCTACTTGGCCTCTAAGAGACTGTCTTCAATAACAGGGAGTGTCTTGAGAAAGGACACTTAAGGTTGACTTCAGACTTCGGCATAAATGCATTTGTATATTTGCACCCAGCCCCCACATACATGAGATGAATATGCAGACATTCCATGGACTGTTATATTATGTAGTCCCAATTGTCATGGATACTAACATGTCATCATGTCCCTCTGCCATCCTGGAGACCTGGGACTCCCAAGGCCAAGTCATAGATATTCCAACATGTTTATGAAACCACCCAGTTCATAATTTTTAACCATAATAGAGTTGCCTAGCAGTTATCAAAGACTTTATCCTAGGTCTTATAGTGTCACAGCTCTTTAGTGGGGCAAGAAGAAAACTATAAAGCTACCTTCTCCACCACTATCCAACCAATAAATATAGTAGCAAATCATTGTCAAATCTGAATGGTTGGAGTGAGTGCCTCATTAAAGTCTGTTAAAGGATATAGAAATGGTGATCTCATCAGTCCTCATTATCTTCACCAAGATGAGTCCTACAAAAACCAACCTGGCTCACTATAGTGGACAACTGCAAACTCAACCTGAGCATAGATTAAGGCAGACATGATGTTTTTGCTAGTGAAGATTAACATGGTGTATTAGTGACTTTTCTCATTGTTGTGACCAAATCCTGACAGAAGCAACTAAAGGAAAGAAGAATGCTTTAGCTCACAGTTTGAGAAGGGGCATAATCCATTGTGGTAGGGCAGGTACAAGCACATGGGGCATGAAGCAACTAGTTCCATTATGTCTACAGTCAGGAAATACAGAGCAGGCAGGAAGTGGGGCATGTCTCTAACACATGAGGTCTACTCCCACTTTTCTACTTCTTCCAGCAAGACTTTATATTCTAAAGTATCCACAACTCTCCAGAACATCACCACCAGTTGGGGGAACAAGTGTTTAAGCACACAGGCCTGTGGGGGACATTTTACATTTAATCCACAGCACATGGCACCAGAAAAATGCTATAAAACCACTGATCTAGAAAATATGTTTTTCCATCTTTAGAAAGAGAGGAAAGTGTATAGGCTTTCATTTATTTAAAACAGACAATGAGATACATTATGAGTTTGCTCCAGGGCTATGTTAACTCCTCTGCCCTTTGTTAAAATATGGTATGAAGAGGCAGACACCATCTGGAAGTCTGGGCAGAATACCTCATTTGTTCACTACATTGATAGTGTTGTATGTTCAAAGAACCAGATGAACAAGAAGCAGAGGCTGGTTGAAGGCTCTGTTAAGAATCATGTGCTCCAGACAGTTAGAAACTGATAATAGATCTGAAGACTCAATATTGCTAAGAGATCAATCCCCCCAATTCAATCTATAGATTCAACAAAATCCCAGGCTACATTTTAATAAATACTGCCAAAGTGGTCATAAAATGTCTCTGGTTTGTAGCCTTATGAGAATTACATGTCTTTTCTCAAATAAAGATCAGATTACTAAAGCTTCAATTTCCAGCATGAAAACAGAAGCAGAGTGCCTGCTGGGGTTCTTTGGGTTGTAGGAACAGCATATATTACATTCCTGACCCACACACTACACAACAGGAAGGGATACCAGATTTAAAGTGGTCCATATTTTAGTGGGTTACATCTTTGACTCCTTATCAACATCTGGGGGTAATGTTATGCAGTTAGAGTAGAGAAGTATTTTTAATACCCAGGTCATACACAGAATGTCTCTTAGTACCCCTAAACCAAAATTTGGTGGTAAGAATGAACCTCTGTCTCACAATACAAGTAAATTATGAAGATGGACAGATGTATAGAAGTAGATAAGTGGATGCATTCTGCAATTTACATAACAAAAAAGTGGTAATCATGTTTCTACACAAGTCATTCATCCTCTGTGTTCTTCTGCTGGATTGCTAGAAGAGCTGATGAACCCAGATGAGTTTACAAAGCTTCAAGTATCTCTGTAGTGAACATTTGGGTCTACTACCAGATCTTCCTTCATTAATGAAGGAGTTGGGTACCAGCTTCTGGGGACTCACTGGAAGAATACTATCATCAAGAAACTTCTACAGGGATTGCATTGACTTCCCAATCCTGCTTGGCACTAAGCCACACGTTCTCCTGATCATCTCAGTCAGCTTGCATCGAATGACTGATCTGATCAGCAATGGAGTATAAAGTCTTGGCACCATAACTGGGAGCAATAATGAAGGACAACAGCAGCCTTTGTAACCTTTGAACGATGCTTGGCTTTTTCCATCAAGATGTGAACAGACATCTATTCACATCTATTCTGGCTATAAAGCAAAGAAATGAGTCTATCCATGTCTAGCTTGTTGAACCCAGCGAGTTTATTCGTGTTAACTTGCAGGAACATGAGTTGATGAACTGCTTACGGAAGCTTGGGTGGCACAATGAGATGGTATCATTCAAAGTTCATTCCAGAATGAACACTTACTCACAAAGCCATTATCATTTGAGTCTCCCCAAGAGTCACCTCTCCCTCAGTACTTGCTTACTGCTTTGATGACCTCCAGGAGGGTAACATGAATCTTGTATATTTCCAGAGCTTCCTGAGCTTTTTTAGGCTTCCTTCTTCTCTCCAGGAAAGAATGTTTTGGTTCAGAGGGAATCCCTGTACAACATGAGGTCATTTACATTTTATCTCTCACTTTTCATCACTGGTTCATCATCTGCTTCCCAGAGCTCAAGATGCAGTATATTTAAGGTGTGACTACAACTGAAACCACAGCTTTAGTATAAATAATATGTATGCTTATATTTTCAAAGTTTTAAGTTCAATGATTAACACCAAATAGTTAAAGCTATATGAGTTAAAGATTTTTTAAACACTTTTTAGATATTAATAGCTCAAGAAATGATGTAAGTAGCCTAGATAAAGCTTCAATGGTGTTGTTGTGTCTCAGCTAATACAGCATGACACACTATTATGTAACATTAGCTGTATCTCCCTAACCCAAATGCAGGGAACACCTATAACTACTTGTATCACTTTAAAGTTGATCACATAAGTTTACAGGAGGTCTCAAAAACCATCTTGATGTGAAAAATGTGTTACCTTAACAGAGCACAATAAAATTACTGTAACCGGTCTTTCCAAGCATATAGTCTGTAAAATACTGAATCAGTGATTAAAACATTTCTTTCTGTAAAAGATATTAGGCCAACACAAGATTCCGGAGAAATTTCACAAAAACAATCAGAAATCCAAAATCCCTGTCTGATTAAATTTATTCAAATGAATGACAAAAGCTAGCAACTACCTATCATAGTACACCAAAATTAGGCAGAGTACCAGAAATTACAAATGATATTGCCTTTCAAACTTCACTGTGGTTCAGATGAGTAAATCACACCATTAGAAAGCCTAGGGTTTCAACTGGTGTTAGTTATGATGAAAGAAAGTCTGTCTCCAGGATATAAAGATGAATCAATATTCAAAACCTACACATTAACAGAAGAAAGAAAAAATGAAGGTAAATGGATATAGAAAAATATTTTGTTAAGAAGGCCATACAACTATAATCATGATAGATTATATGATAAAGGAATCTATTTTCAATTAAAAATGTATGAACATCCATACAAAATTGTGAATGGTGGTTCACACCTCTATTCCTAGAACTTTGGAGCCTGAAGCAGGAGGATGTCTGTGTGTTCAATGATATTATAAGAACTTTAAAAAACAAAACAATAACAACAAAAATTTAATCCATGAACTAAGGGAGAAAAACTACATTATTCACAGAAATATCTTTAACTTTATGAAGAATATTACCCCAGCACCAAACAATCACATACTTTGTGGCCAAATTTCACAGATGCATATTAAAGTCAGGACATGACACTGGGGATCAAAACTCCTTTTCTATAGCAATTACAGGATGTTCTGATCAATCAAAACTGTGATTAAAAATAGGCATTAAAATTATTGAAAGAGCTTAGGAAGCTGGACTCCAGAAATTCAAATAACCCCATTAAAAATGGGGTACAGAGCTAA
>NC_034594.1:165745069-165790398 GCF_900095145.1 Mus pahari
AGGATGGACTATCCAGCGACTACCCCATCTGGGGATCCATCCCATCATCAGCCACCAAACCCAGATACTAATGCACATGCCAGCAAGATTCTGCTGAAGAGACCCTGATATAGCAGCCTCTTGTGAGGCTATGCCAGTGTCTGGCAAACACAGAAATGGATGCTCACAGTCAGTTATTGGATGGAACACAGGGCCCCCAATGGAGGAGCTAGAGAAAGTACCCAGGGAGCTGAAGGGGGCTGCAACCCTGTAAGTGGAACAACAATATGAACTAACCAGTACCCCCTGAGCTCGTGTCTCTAGCTGCATATGTAGCAGAAGAAGGCCTGATCGGTCATCATTGGGAAGAGAGGCCCCTTGGTCTTGCAAACTTTATATGTCCCAGCGCAGGGGTATGCCAGGGCCAAGAAGTGGGAGTGGGTGGGTGGGGGAGCAGGGGTGGGGGGAGGGTATAGGGAACTTTCGGGATAGCATTTGAAATGTAAATAAAGAAAATATCTAATAAAAAACATAAAAAAATAATAAAAAATTATTGAAAGAGGCACAATTGTGAATTAAAGATGGCATCAGTGTTTTATGCAGAATGAAAAAAATCTACAAAATATTTAGAATTAAAAGTTTAAGAAGTTTGTTTCCAAGGAAATAAATACATAAAAATGATTAGGTTTTGATTTAACAGTAATTGGACAATAGAAAGCTTTATGTTAAATGAGTACTCATTCATGGGACTAGAGAGATAACTTACTGTTAATAGTACTGGCTGCTTTTCCAGAGGACCTGGATTCAATTCCCAGCACCCACATGGCAGTTCACAACCATCTGTGATTCCAGTTCCAGAGGACCCAACAGACTCTTCTGCCCTGCACATACTCAAAGGCACTGCATGCATGTGATACACAGAGATAGACTCAGGCACACACAGATGCACATTACATAAGTAAGTTAAGTGAGTAAGTAAATGTTTTTAAGTAAAAATTTAAAATACCCATTAAGTATTAAATTTCCATGATGCCTTGGAGAAATGACCAAAAATATTACTTGGTGCTTTTATGCAACAAAATTATAAAACTATTCATATAAAAACTAATTTATGACTAAGAAAATTCAATATTATAAGCATATTCTATAAATTTACCTCAAATTTGACCAATAAATTCAATGTAATTCCAATAAAAATACTTAACAAATATTTTTCAGGTAATTTGATAAAAAATTCAAAATTCTTGACTATGAATACATAATATTCAAGACCAGGTAGGGCAGGATTGGGAAAAGTTAATTTTCTGAATATTATTTTAAATGGATGAACATATTATTTCAAGGTGGTCATAATTAGCAGTGTGGTATTTTACAGGGTTAAAATATGTTAATTAGATAGACTTGAGAGATTAGAATTAGAATCTAGGGTCTTTGGGACCTGGATTTATTAGCGAGGTGGCCTCACATATCAGAACCTTTTGAAATAATTAGTCATCTGTATGGAAACAAAGATAATTAGAGATTCCTCTGTATGAAAATAAATTCCAGGTAAATTAAAGGCTTAAATCTAGTCAAAATAGTTTAGAAATACAAGGTAGGATGACAATTTTATGATTTCAACTACAAAAAACATTTAATTACATAGAATAAAAACATAAAAACAAAACCATTGTAAATTTACATTAAGGTTTAAAACGCTTGCCTGACAAAGTTACAAAGAAAAGCAACTTTGCAAAATGCTTTGTAGAAATCTATCCAAACGATATAGAGAACATTTCTCCCCATGCCAAAACTGATGACTATATTAATTACTTACAGTTTACCACTATATGGCCTAATTGGTTTGATTGGTCAGTATATATGTACTCTCTGTATCACTATGATAAAGTTACAGGGTACCATTTTAATCTCCATTTTTTTCTTGAAGAGGCTGAAAGATCATGTAGAGCGCAAGTCCACACAATATATACATGCTGAATTATTTATATTTTGAATTTCTGTCAGTCAGATCCATAATGATATGTATGTATCTATGTCTGTCTCTGTCTCAGAGACAGCAGATTTGAACATGTTGAAGTAGAGCAAGCCAGAATTGTCAGTGTGGATTGAAACATAGCCAGCCTTACCCATCAAGGTCCCAGTTTAAACCTCTGCTTTCTCATCCACTGGATTAACAAAAGTTGCAGAACTTCTAGAAATGTCAAAGTTTGACCAACAAAGTTTGATGCAAAACAGGAATTAAAAGCCTTACAATAGGAGTATAAATTGGTATTCAGACTTTAAAGAATGAGTTGACAAGAAGTGACAAAATCCACACAGTGCTTACTGGTGAACTGCGAACATCATTTCTAAGAAAACAGCAAAATGTATAAGGGCATCTATGAATTTAAGAATTTAGAAGGAAAGATTTGAGGAGAGTTAAGGGAATATGAAAGTAAATTATAAAATATTGATAAGTTGTGATATTCTTTAATAAAAATTAATGAGCTAAATGTTTTGCAACTTGGATGTTTCTCCAAGGCTGGACTTTTGAGCAGAATCAAGATATTCAACCTTTCCCACAGGCTGCGTGCTTCCCAGGACAGCCAAGAATGTCTCACAGCACCAAATCTTAAACACACTCACATTATCAGATTTTTTTTTTTTTACAACTTTTTCATTGTGAATAGATTGAACGGTTCACAAACATTGGTTTTGTAGATGACAATACCTTATTTCAATGGCCTTATTGTAGACCATACATAGAACATGGCACAGTTAGTATAAGCTTCTAGGACATAGGATATGTCATAGTGTGTATATATGCACTCCGAACATAAATACAGGGTACAGATTACTTTCATAGGAGTGGCTGCTTAGGAAAAGGAGGCCATGTGTTTGGGGCCTAAAGAGGGACACAGAGGCTTGGAAGTCACATTCTTAATATTGCTTATAAACAGACATATGGTACACACAAGATGATTTTAGTTCTGGTGGCAGGTGTGTAGAGAGATTCTGCTCTTTACACTTTACCCATTTTTAATATAAAAAGAGAACAGAATGAGCTGGCAAGATGATTAAGACAAGCTCCTTAACCACAGAGGACTCAGGTCCAGTCATTCCAGCAGAACCTTTGTAAGTCAGCACAACTCCTCCAAGCAATAAAACCCATAGGAGAATTGTGCTTCCTGCTCATGTACCTTCAATTGTGTCTTCTTATAGCCTTGGGTTTTTCTGTGGGTGGCATGACAGTCAGCAAAGGCAAGATACAGAGACCATCTAAGCATCTCATGGGATTGAGGGGAAAGCAGGCCTTTGATAGAAGAAGCACTTCTAGATCAGGAATATTATTACCAGTAGCTAGATTTCTAGCCCATAGACCAAATTAGGCCCATAAAGAGAGTTTGTTTAACGTGTGATTGGTTTTATTATTTTAAAGAAATGCAATGTGTCTATTTACTATCTGTGGAGTTAGCTGCAATACTACTGAATCTTCTGTGAGCACTGTTCATCAATGTTCAACCAACCCTCTTATGTTTCTGCTTATGAGTCCCTCCATAGAAAACAACTTTAAAGGGACCTCAGAGAGGCCCGCCTTATGTTCCTGTCACCTCTCGTCACAGCTGCTGCCAGTACTACCAAGTGGAACTCATCTCTGCGAAGACACGTCAGCCACAGAACTTGTATGTTCCCAAAACGCAGCTCATTTTTTAATCATCCTGACTATTAAGAAGCTCTGCTTTGTATAGAGTCAAAGCAGGTTTCAAACTCCTTCCCACAGAAGCCTGTCAGAGGCTTATGTAACAAGTAGAACTGCTCACTTGCAAACATCTGAAGACAGCACTAACTATGGAACTAACACCTTGCTTCTTCAAAGTAAGCCCTTCAGATCTCTTTGCCTTCCTAACTTGTTTGATTACATTCTTGGTTGATTCTGCTGGCTGCCTCTCTGGGTGTGATCCAGCTCCTTGCCATGGGAAGGCAAAGGAGAGTGACTGCATGTTATCCTCAGCACTGACAGTCTACCACTTAATCATCCAGCTATGTACAGCCTGAAGAAGGGTGTGCTTTCCACATTCCTCCTGTTTGTATCCAGTTGTCTACCCTCTGCCATGTTCATGTAGTGTTTGGATTCAGTGACAATTTACACATGTATAAAGCTCCTTAAACAGAAATGAAGTGTAAAATGGTGTTCTTATGTTATTCATATCCTGCTTCCTCCTCATGAAATATCCCATCAATGGCATTCCTTGGGAACTCTTACTTATTCCTCAAGACCTAGCTTCTATGTGGTTATGTGGGGGTTTCCTGAGCTTCCACCCTTCCCCTCTTCTACTACACCAGTCTAAAGCAGTTACCCTCTCCTTTGTGCTCCCTCTCCACCCACCCCTTCTTTATGACTTGTTTGTATTTCTGTCTTTTCCTTCTATATCCTCTTGGAAGAAAGTGACTGTGTCTTCTTCCTTCCTTCCTTCCTTCCTTCCTTCCTTCCTTCCTTCCTTCCTTCCTTCCTTCCTTCCTTTTTCTTTCTTCTTTTCTTTTCTTTTCTTTTCTTTTCTTTTCTTTTCTTTTCTTTCTCTTTTTGTAGCTACAAAAGTCAGTACTGTGACTGGACTTAATATCTACTTAGTGGACATATGTGACCCAATGAGTTGAAGTGGTCCTGAGACCACTGGTCATTTCCACAGGCTGAAGTTGTATGAGGACCAGCTTGAGTTTCCTTGTTTTGAGAAGTAATTGTTCTTGTTTTCCTTGCTCTCCTAATAACAAGAACAACTTACCTTGTCACTGAGATGTTTGCTGAATGAATAAAGAAGATTAAGAGGGACAGGGTGTACTGATGCTAGCATTCATGGAAATATTGTTTCTCTAGCTGCTCAGTGTAGAGAAGGAACAATACACACATACAAAGATTAAGTTTATATTCATACATACATGCTGTACTCAGCACCATATGAATGTGTAAATAAAGCCCTTGCCTTTGTGCTCTGCAGCTACATATATCTTCTGAATTGCAGTGTGCACCCAGCTCATTTGAAGTCCTACACAATGTGTCTAACCTCCCAGGCAAAGTTTCTTATTCATTTCCTTTGCCTCCACCAATGTGTGATTTATTTACAGAAACCACCATGCAGCAAATTAAACATTTGCTCTGCCCAGAGGGAAAGTTTCCCAGTACCATAGGATGGACAGACCCTGTTTTAGAGGATTATATAGGAATAGAGTTCTAGTTCAGAACTTTAAGTCCAACTGTTTTCTGTCCTACTTCCAGTAGCTGATCAGCCTGGGAGAGGATGGGGAGAGGAACAACAGAGCTGAGCTTGCTCATGCCCCTTGAGCTTCTCCACTTTCTTCCTTCCTTTATTGTTTCCAATCCTTACCATGCCATGGAGATTTGCTCAGTAGCCAATATGATTAACTAGAAGTCTTTTTCTTTCTTCCTATCTTACACTTTTCAAAAGAAAAAAAAACCACTATATTTTATTGCTTAAACAGCACATGCCTAACGTTTAGCCATCTGTAATGTTTAAAATTGTTACACAGGATGTCCTTGAGCCATCTCTGCCCAACCTCTGGGGAACTATCCAAGGGATATGAGGAATATATCCCACCTGATCTTTGCTCTGTTCCTTCACAATCCCAACTCAAATTAAACACACACACACACACACACACACACACATTTACACACACACACACACATACACACACACACGCACGCACGCACATTAAGCTACAAAGTCAGAGATATATAAATTATTAAATATTGATAATTAACATTTTATCTGACTTGCAGATATGCCTTCTCTGCATCATAGTCCCTTCTACTAGCAGAAGGCAGCTATGGTTGATAAATCCTGATCTGTCAGAGCTTTGATTTCCAGTACTCTAGTGCTCGGTATCTCAGAGATGTTTTTGGTTGGACAATCCACTGAACAAATAGGCTTGTGACTGGGTATTTTCCATGTTGATTCTATGCATCCACTTATAGTCTACATGGTGAATACTTGCTTCAAGACAACAAAAAAGAATGATAAAGATTCTGTCTTCATTCCACTGGAAGTAGACCTTGCTTCATGGTGAGCCACTTAGACAACTGCATATTTAAATCTGATTATGGTAAATGAGGGTATGGTGGGGGTAACCTGAGTCTCCCAGCTGACAAAACTCAAGGATAGCTGGCCTCACAACATCTGACGGTGTATTCTACAGTCCTGTAGCTGGCAGTGGATTCTGTCTGTTGACATCAGTTAGCTTGGAAGTCAGTGTTCATGTAGCCTAGTGTGTTGAGGCCTTCCCCAGTACATGCGGTGCTTTGAGCATTGATTCTAAGTGGCAAAGTCCTAGTTCTGTGGAACATCAGTGCAAGTCACAAGCCAAGGTAGTCCCGAGGCGGAGGTGTGGATGCTTCTCCTTATAAAAGTAGTGTCGAGGTAACCTTGTCTTGGAACATACATGATGGATGTCTCATGGCCATTTTGAGAAAATGCAATATGCTACATGCAGCCACATAACTGGGGAACTGAACATGCGAATACTCCAATCCCAGCTAGGGTTGAAGGTGAGGGCAAAACCTGAGGCAGAGGTCATTCATTATCATGTTCTCGTTCCTGCTGAGACCAGGGTGGATCCTGGGTTTTTCTAGTCACTTGTATTCTATGCAAGTGCTCTACTACTGAGCTACATCCCTGGCTTTTAACTTTTATTTTTATTCTTAATTTATTTAGCTTTGAGATAAGGTCATGGTAATTTCATCTGATTTTTTTTGTTTGTCTCAGCCTCAGCCTCTCAAGTAATAGGTGTACCTCACCAGGCCTAGCAAAGTGGTAGGTACTCATCTCAAGATTGGTAAATTAGAGTGTGTGCTAATTTGAATGAGAAATGTGCTTATGCATTTGAATACTTGGTCCTTAGTTGGTGACACTGGGAACATTCTGGATTCTTCATGAGGTAAAGGTTTGCTGGAGGAAACATGCTGTTGGCATAGGTTTTGAGGATTGCTGCATTTGATTCTTTCTCTCTTCCTGTTCTTTCTCTCTGTTTTCTATGTGGATAAAATGTAGTTTCCTGTTCTTGCTACCATACCATGGCTTCTCCACCATTTCAAAATCTTAACCCTCAGGAAATGTAAGCCCAAATCCTTTCTTCCTTAAGTCACTTCAGACCATGGCATTTATCACAGAAACAGAAAAGTAACTAATACAGAATGTGTCTATTTTACTGGAAGTCATTGAAATTTGGGGTTTGCAGGCAGATTGAACAATGAGGTACTCTATTATCAGAACATATACATTTAAACTGTGCTTTATATTAAAATATACAGACAAATTCACAGAAAGCCCCATAATCTCCTCTCAAGTGTCTGTTAGATTATTTTTATTAAAATATTACATATTTTAATAAATACAAATATTTAAAATGTATATTTATTTTATTATGAGTTAAAGATGAATTTGAGGAACAGTCAAAACCTGTAAGATGGGGTCTGCCCCAAAGCTACAGTGAGCAGAGGGCAGAATAAAAAGTTGTAGGGTGCCAGCATACAGGTTTACTGCTTAGAAGCTCTGCCACCTTTACGAGCCAACAGGAGAAAGCTGGCCAGACACACCTGCACTGTCCTTGCAGGAACACACTTCTTTCCTTACAGAATAGATGTCAGTACAGGAATCTGCCATTCCAAGTGTCCAGCTTAATATGTTCAGTCTGCTGTCTAAGGTCATAGGACTTGGTGATACTGTGTGATTGCCATGTTCCGGGGTTGAATCACAAAGAATTGGACTACTTAATGACCTCATTTAAGGGTAAGACAAATCCTTGTTGCTTTGTGGGAGCACAAAGGCAGCCAGAAAGCCTAGTGTTTCTGGTAGAGGACAGAGCACATGGATGCAAATGTCTCCACAGCATAATGGAAAGCGCTCTTGTTCACTATGTGCTACTGATTGTGATTTGATCCTCGCTGAGCTCGGGCTTCTCACTCAGTGGAAATGGAATCCAACTCGGTGTGAACCCGACTTCTCCAGCACAGCGAATCTGCCTCTCTCTCTGTCTTTGTCTCATCTCCCTGTCTGCTGTGGAGAGATGTACACTGCA
The DNA here is from genome assembly GCF_900095145.1 of Mus pahari. Lineage (NCBI taxonomy): Eukaryota > Metazoa > Chordata > Mammalia > Rodentia > Muridae > Mus > Mus pahari. Next base: position 165,753,119 of record NC_034594.1, read on the forward strand.
CTGCTGAAACCTGCCAGTGGGAATCCACTCTGAGATGTCTGAAGAAATGAAGGAGGGGCTTGCCTGGAGTGAAGACGGGAGGCAGGCCATGCCTTCCCCACACTGCTGGAATGGCAGTGTGCCTTGTGCTGCTTATCTATACATATTCTTGTCTGCTCAAACACGTAAGAAGCATGCCCAGCCAGATGCATCCTGGCTTATCACACCATATCAACCCAGGAGCAATGCAGGTTTTCAATTTCTTCATTTCTGAGTACAGTAGAAAGTCAGCAAGACTGCTGTGTGGGGTCAAAGAGATCAGGCTGGATGCTAGAGGTGGAGATAATCCTCAAGGAAGGTGGAAGGGTGGGAAGGTGTGGGACTTGAGGCACTCATGACTAAATGGTGTGGCCAGCCACATCTAGTATATTATATCAATAATTAGGTTAGCTCTCTTTGGTTTATAAGCTCATTTATCATTTCCCTAGAACTTTCTCTCTCATTCTCTATCCCCATTAACTATCCATCTATCTTGTCCCTTTCATCTTTCCAAGGCCCAACTCTTCATTCAAGGTAACATTTGATGCTACTTACTGTTTGTGTTACAATATTTATATGCTGGGGTACATATGCCATGGTATTCATGGGGAAGTCAAGGGCAATTTTCAGAAGTCAATTCTCTTCCTCAACCTGGGTTGAAGTTCTGGGATTCTGGGGGGGGGGGTGTCTAACATAGGTCATCAGGCTTAGTGGCAGCTGCCTTAACAAAACGGCTGAGACATTTAACTGTCCAGGATGCTCTTTCTTAGAGGATGCCCCATTCTCATTGTGTATCCTCAATCTTTGAACTTTTTCCCAGTGTCTTCTTATATGGCATTTAAAATTTCTTTTCTTAAACAATCTGACTCAACTGGTTGATTAACTGCTTGAGAACAGGACACATTTTCCCTTGAAGCTCCATTTCTATGTGTGTATGTATGTATGTATGTATGTATGTATGTAGAAATATGTCCGTAGAAATATTCATGTAGAAATGATGTCTGTCCCATTACAAGGACTCAAACAAAATTATAGTTAATAAGAAAGAGCCAGAGGTGGTATAGGAATTGATGGTAATGATTAAAAATCCAATGAGTGGGTCAAAACTTTATTTTAAAGTTATAGCTTTATATTAAGATTTTAAAACAGAAATTAGAGTGTTATTTTTGTTTAGATGTAAAATGTTCACAGGATCATGTATACTTGGTCTCAGCTGGGGGTGCTGCTTTGGAAATTTCTGGAATCTTTAGGAAGTAGAATCTCACTGAAGGAAGTAGGCAATTAAAGGCAGGCCTTGAGGTTTTATAGCTGAGCCTCAGTCCTGTTTGAAATTTCTTGACCACAGAACCAACGTGTTGTGCACCCGCCCCCTACTTCTCATATCCTAGACGCCTTTTGGGCCAAAATGGATGTATCCCCTCAAATTGTAAACCCAACTCAACTTTGCTTTACTTAAGTTGCTTCTTATCAAATATTTCATATAGTAAAATCTATCTATCATCTATCTATCTATCTATCTATCTATCTATCTATCTATCTGTCATCTATCATCTATCTATATGGTATGTATTAGATTGTCTTCAATAATAAAATCTTCTAGACCTAGAATCTTAGGTAGCAGACATTTGTTATGGAGGTTCTAGAGACTGGGAAACCCAAGAATGGTGGCAGAGGTGTGCTTCTTCCTAAGAGCCTTCTTCATGGTTTCAAAGCCTCAGTGGATGGGGAGGAGCAGTAGCCAGAACTGAGGGGGTCATTTTTTTCTTTTCTTTTTTCTTTTTTAAAAATATGACATCAAATATAACATTAAGCCCCCATTCTCCTGTCCTCATATGATCCCAATTACCTCTCAAAGATGCTCTTTCAAAATACCATGGCATTGAAGATAAAGATTAGGGCTTCAGCAGGACTCTGGATATTGACAACATTTAGTCCAGAATGCAGACCTTGGTGAAGCTGTTTGATACAATCAAATGATGGTAGGAAGCAGGCAGGATGTTTTCAATAAAGAAATTCTTCAAAATAAATAAGCTATTCAAAATATTTATATTAAAATGATTTTGTAATTCCACTTCTGGGAATATAACCACAGCAAATGGTCCTAGGAATGGTTATATATGCAAATATGATCCAATGTAGTTTTGTTTATAATCTTGAGAAACAGGAAATGACTTGAGCAGTAGAAGAATGGTTAAATAACTGACAATATACTATAATAAAATACTATATTATGCCACCATTAAAATGAGAGATTTGAGGCTTATTTTGCAGCATAAAATATTTATTATATAATTTTTTCTTAAACAATAAAATGCACCTTTACTATGGTTTAAATTATATAAATATGTCTTTGGGTAAAGTCTGAATAGGAATAAAGGAAAATTGCTGTATTTATTAGAATAGTTTGGCTTTGTTCAGTTCTTAACTTCTTTTGCATAAAGCCTTTTTTCATGCTTTAATGTATGGCTTTAACATAATTTTGAAAGAAGGATTTTGAGTGAGGAAGGTACAAGGAACCAAATCACAAGGCTCTCAGGATGGCTTTGTTTCAGATAATCTTGGCTAACAGTTTCTGAGTTCCATGTTCTTTCTGCTTGGAAACCTCAAAATTGAATTGGAAAGTTCAAGTATCTGGATGTTTACATTAGTTTGTTTTAATTTTAGCCTTCTAGTGGGCTGACTCCAGTTTTTGAGTTGACCACCCCACTGTGAAACAACTGTTTGTCTAAATCCAAGGTTCTGTAAGGTCATACATGCAGTTATTTCAGGACCAATTGTGGGTAAGCTCCTAGACCCAGGACAATCAATTATTATTTGCTCAAAAAAAGTATTTTTTAGCACTAACAGATCTTGAAAATCTTCATTCAAGGAAAGAGACACATTGTGGATATACTTTTTCATATATAGCAATCTGGCCAAGAGCCACACGAGAAATGAGGGTAGTGGAAAGACCGCAATTCTTTGGGGCATTTCTGTAAGCAGGAGAAAAATATCCTTCTAGGTTTGCTTTCTTCATCTGAAGAATTTGGAGACTAATAACTGTCTTGTAATAATGTTGCCTGTTTGTCTCATGTAGCTGAGGCTGGCCTTGAACTCTTGATCTTCTGATGGTATGCAGCAGTGCTCCTGACTTCCATATGTGATTTTTGTGAACCCTAATGAGCAATGCTTATGCATATGAATCTATCTGCCTTTTGCACCTGTTCTTCTGCAAGTTAACACATAGTTGACAAGCATTCACCACCTTTTAGACTCATTATGTGGTGCATCAGTGGTTCAGGGCTTATAGACCCTGACCTCTTCTCACAAGTTGCTTTGCATCCAAAGCAAACTTGCAATGTTCATTTAAGAATTCACAGCAGCCAGAGGGCATGCAGATGAGATAGAGTCACTTGAATCCTTTTAGAGAGATATGGTAGCTGCATCAGGGATAGATGACCATAAGGTCTTTTAGGGGAGAGTTCAGATTCTCTGCCCTTTCATCCAGTGGATTGTTCACAGGAGAGAACCCTGAATCCTGCAAATGAGGCAACAGTAACATTTACAGGAACAAAATGTACAGTTAGCAGATCCAGACGGTTGGACCCATGAACCATTGACCTTGTTTATTCTCACCCTGGGATTGTTTTCTCTAGCAATGACTATTTGTAGTCTGAAGAGCATCATCCATGAAGAAATGGACCAGAGGAGTCCTTTGTATATCCTCAGGTCTCCATTCTATTCAAATAAAAGGGATCTTCTTTATTGACAAGAAATCATGCAAAGATGTAATGGAGGACTGGGGAACTCTGGGCTTCTTCCTCTGCCACAGATCCCCATGTGTGATGTGGGACAAATGTCTGAAGTTCCATGAGTCTCTTGGATTTTGTGTTTTAATAGCTCCCCCAAACTCCTGTTCATGAGGCTCTAAAATGACTCCATGTGTTTGCTATGCTATCCTTGTGATTCATTCTCTGTTATGATTTCCAAAAGTAATAGTGAAGACTCTGCTTTTCATTCGTACAATTAGAGTTATAAAATCAAAGCTCATGACAACTCAGAAATTTCTCTTTATTCAGTCATCCTCTATACTCATACACCAGAAATAATAATTAATTGTATTAACTCTGGGGTGGTGGAAAAAACAGAAAGCCTTTGTTTACAGCTCTTTGACAAACTTCCTACTCACTCATGTTTTTGTGGTCATGACTGGCCAGGACAGTTCACATAGTTAGTACCTTCCTGAGGGGGGATAGGAACTGGGCCAAAGTTTCTGTTGTTTCTTCCCCTAACAGTACCAGTATTTAAAGCTTAGTATTGTGTAGTAGAGTCAGGCTCTTGTATTGTGGTACATAATCATTCCTCCAGAGTCTTTGGAAGATAGACAGCCCACAGTTCATGGGAAAAATATTTTATAATATAAGTAAATTGTATAATTTTCACATTACACACACACACACAAACACTCACATACAAACACACTCATACACACACCATCTCTCTGTCTCTGTCTCTGCCTCTGTCTCTCTCTCTCTCTCTCTCATACTCATACACACACATGAATTCCTTAAATATACTTTCTATGAAAGTTATGCATATTTTATTCCTCCTTGAACCATCTATGGTCTCTCTCTGGGAATCACCTGAAGAATTCTGTAGAGCACATAATTCATGTCTTAGAACTCAGGGGAGCACTCTCATGGTTGAGGAATGCCAGACCAATGAAAAACATTCCAGGTGGCAGCGTCACTTAGTATCTACCCAGAACTATGCTAATCCTCATTCCCAGTTGCTTCTGTAGTCTCCTTGCTGGAAACTTCAATCAGTAGTGTATCCAATCTGTGATGTTTCCCAAACCCCTAACAGTCACAGGGATGGACTGGTGCCACACTCTGTGTAGCCTCAGTGACACTAATTCCTGTTAATTTTTCTTCCCTCCAGACTGCTTTGGCATTTAGTTGATTTCTTATAATTTAGCACTTGATCATCACAATATGAATTACACACACACACACACACACACACACACACACACACACACCCGTTGTAAATATTCTAGGAGATGTAGTGGTGTAGTTTCCAAAGCAGAATTCAGTTTCTTGTTTTTATAGATAGAAAAGTCAGTTCAACCAAGGGTCATTAGTACAAGCAGCTCAAGGGTGGTTTGTTTCTTCATATCAAAACCCACATGTATGTACTGCTATGTGCTCTAAAAACATCTCAACATGGTATGTCTAAAGGTGAACTGCTCCCTCCCCTCCTACTCTGACTGACCAGGGTCTGTTACTCTCAGTCTGTCAGCTCAGGAAATAGCAACTTTATTCTTACAAAAGTCCCTGAGGATGGGCTTCTCTTTCTCAAGTCTGTGAGACCTACTTGTAAAAACTACAGTTCAGCTTTCAATAACACACAACATGCAACCCTTTCCAGGGACCCAGCACCACCTCCTTCCTGCAGGTTGCAGAAACAGTGTCTGGGCCAGCCTGCTGGGTGTAACCCCTTGTCCTCTGTCTCAGTCACAGCAGGTTCTCAACAGGTTCCTGGAATGACATTTCCCATAAGTCAGGTCACGGAACTCAGGTCACAGAACTCTGCTCTTCAGAGATCTTTGTTGATTCCCTATATCAGAGCTGACATTTTAAGCAGCTAAGGACTCAACGATAAACCTGTGGTTTGTTACCTTCCCAATGTGGCCTCTCTTTTCCCTCAATACTCTGGTCATGCTAATGTCTGTATGGTTCAGCAAGACTCCTGTTGCTACCCCAGGGTTTGTCTTTGCTTTTCCCCTTGTGTGGAAAGCTTCTTCGCCCAGGTCAGGTTTTAGTGCCACTATTCCTCTCACCTCTGGATTTTGTTCTCATATTGGTAGCAGTCACTCAAATAAGCTACTTACCCAGACGGCCACGTGTTTTCAATCATGCCTCATTTCTCTACTTGTCTCCAGCTCTGGTTACCATCTAACACACAATATAAATTTCTGTAAACTACTCAGTTTCTGCCTCTGTCCACCCATTAGAGTACGAGCCTTGTCTAGGCTCAGAGTGGAAGAACAAGTACTGTCAGTAACTCCTAACTGAACAGTTGAAAGGATGAAGTAACTGGGCCAGGTATGATTGGTAATAGCCAGACTTGTCATCTTTACTCTAGCAAGAACTTATACAGAGTTTTTTTTTTTTTTTGCTTTTGTTTTATTAAATTATTCTCTCATATATTATATCCTGACTGCATTTCACCTCCCTCTTCTCCTCCCAGCTCTCCTCTCTCCATCCACTCCCCTGTTTCCTTTCAGAAAAGGGCAGCCCTCCCGGGGATATCAAGCAAACATGGCATATCAAGTTGCAATAAGGCGAGACACATTCCCTTATATTAAGGCTGGATGAGGTAACCTAGTAGGAGGACAAGGGTCCCAAAATCAGGCACAAGAGTCAGAAACAGACCCTGCTCACTTTGTGAGAAGTCCTATAAAACACCAAGCTATACAACTATAACATATATGCAGAGGGCCTAGGTTAGACCCATATAGACTCCCAGATTGATGGTTCAGTTCCTATGAACCCCTATAGTCCAGGTTTGTTGACTATAGGGGTTTTCTTATGATGCACTTGATTGACCCTTTTGGCTCCTACAATCCTTCCTCCCCTTCTTTCACAGGATTTTCCAAGCTCTGCCTAATGTTTGTCTGTGGGTCTCAGCATCTGTTTCCATCAGTCTTTCTGGGTCTGGGTTACCTCACTCAGGATGATTTTTGTTTTCTAGTTCCATCTATTTGTCTGCTTAATTTCATGATGTCTTTGTTTTTAACAACTGGGTAACACTCTATTATGTAAATGTACCACATTTTCTTTATCCATTCCTAGGTTGAGGGACATCTAAGTTCTTTCTATTTTCTGGCTATTATGAACAAAGCACTATGAACATAATTAAGCAAATGCCTTTGTAGTAGGATGGAGTGTCTTTTAGGCATATGCCCAGGAGTGGTATAGCTCTATCTTGAGGTAGATCAATTCTCAAATTTCTGAGAAACTATCATATTGATGTGCAAAGTGGCTGTACAAATTTGCACTCACACCAGCAATGGAGGAGTATTCCCCTTGCTCCACATCCCCACCTTCATGAGATGTCACTTATGTTTTTGATCTTAGCCATTTGGACAAGTGTAGGATAGAATCTCAGAGTCATTTTGGTTTGCATTTCTTTGATGACTAAGGACGTTCAACATTTCTTCAAGTGCTTCTCCATCATTTGAGATTCTTCTGTTGAGAAATCTGTTTAGATCTGAACCCCATTTTTTAATTGGATTATATAATTTGTTGATGTCTAGTTTTTTGAGTTCTTTATATATTTTTTTAAATTAGCCCTCTGTCATATTTAAAGTTGGTGGAGAGCTTTTCCCATTTTATAGGCTGCTATTTTGTCCCATTAATAGTGTCTTTTGCCTTATAGAAGGTTTTCAGTTTCATGAAGTCTCATTTATTAATTGTTGATCATAGTGCCTCAACTATTAGTGTCCCATTGAGGAAGTTGTCTCCTGTGCTATCTCTATTCCTCACTTTAAAGTTTAAGGCTATATCCCACTTTCTAAGTAGTTAACTTTGATACAAAGTTTTTGAGACATATCAAAGCTATACTTGTTTTTTGTTTGTTTGTTTGTTTGTTTGTTTGTGTTTTTCCTTGTTGTGGTGGTGGTTTGTTGAAAGGTGTGTAATAACCCAGCATCTTCATTGGCAGAACCAAATGAATTAGAGTTTGGGATTCTAATGTTGATGGTGACTCCTTTGGTGCATATCCAATTGTTGTCTTACATACTTGATTTATATACATGTTTTAGGAAGCTTTAGATTTTTCCACCAAGCTCTGAAAGTGGATTTTTGGATATTTCTTCTGGTACCCTTCCTCTCTCACTTTTTCCCTCCCTTCTTGTCATACACTTTTATATGCACACTATTCCTGCCAAGCGTTCAAAGTACCTTCCCCTGTTGAATTATCTGTGTTTTCTCTGGCATTCTAAAAAAAGACAAAATTTTAGAAGCTTCTTTTTGCTAAATTTTAAGCTGAGAAGATTTTCCTGTATAGCCCGAGCAAATGTCTCCCTGTTGACTGGAGCTGCAGAACATTATTTTGGGCTAAACTTGACTCCAGTGCTGTGGGATAAAAATAATGATATAAAGTTTAACAGCAATCATGTTACTGCCTAGATTGCAGGCTGAATGTGTAAATATATCTGTCTGCTTATATAAGGTTCTGAGCACATCATCAGGTCTTAAATACTTGTGCTATTCATGTACCTGTTGGGTTAGGTCTTCACCCATTTAGTGGATACTTATGCACTCATGATGTAACAGATCATTTTGTATACATAACAGTCAGCACACAAAACCATAGGTTTCAGTTCCTGCTGTCACTGAGTTTGTGTTCCAGTGATGGAGGCTGACTGAGCAAACAGAAAAGAGATGTGAGAGCTCAAGTGGAGATCAGTGTTGGGGAGAAAACTGAATCTAGTCACAGAGAGCAGGGTGTTGAGAAAAGAAGAGACATGAAACTTCACTGAGTATTAAAAGAGTTTACTGTGAACTGGAAGATGGACCTGTGGAAATGCTGGGGGAAGAAGTGTTATTATCAGGGAAATCCCACACAGATGGAGAGAGTAACACAGACATCTTTAACTAGGGGCTTGGTTGATGATTTCACTCAGGAAAAACCCAGGAAGATGAATTTTAGCATGGAATAAAATAAGATGGATATTATATACAAGGTCATGGAGGTCATGGATGGAATGGACTTGAGGACTGTTAAGGGAACTTGTTAAAGTGGGCTCCTAAAAGACTGTACAAACTGACATTTTACTGAAATACTTTTTAATGCTATTTTGAAAAAATGAAGACTAGGAGGGAAATGAGGCAGGGAAGCCACTTAATCAGTTACTAAACAACTGTAACAACCCCAGGAAGGAATAATGTAGCTTCCTTGAAGGTACTAGTAATAGAGGTGATGAGGAGAATTCTGAATATGTGTAGAGATAGATAGCCCAGTGTTAGAAGTGATGCCTGCACTCTGGCTTTGGTTAGAAGTGATTAGCAATTCTTGGATGATTGTGTCATCTCAGGAGCTATCACTCATGAGAGGCCATCTGATGATCTAAGTGGGAACTAAGAGGATCTGCAGGAGACAAGTGGGGAGGAACAGACTGGCAAGCTCAGGGACAGTTCACTCAGGCCACATGTGCAACAGTGGGTGCAGGTAAGTGATTGGGAATGTTTTCCTGATACATTCTGGTGCCTTCTTTGAGAAGAGACCAAGGTCATTTGTGAAAGACAAGTGGGGAGGAAAAAAATGGAAATCACAAAAGACAACAAAGAATGCAATGGCTACCTAGGAAAGAAGAGAAAAAGGAAAAAAAAAAAAAAACGTTGGCAGAAAATTGTGTTGAGAACCAAGAGCTTAGTTAAGGTCATGAATATATTTAGCAAAATTTGATGCTTTTCTCCAGAAACATTTAAATGCTTGCCTGGACTTCTGCTGGGTGATTATTGTGGAGAGAAAAGAGCACAGAGACTATGTGCGGGGGGCTGATGATAATTGTTCATCATGGAATTTAAGCCCATGCTAAGAAAATAATTCCACAAAACAGTAAAAGATATTGAAGTTCATGGGCTCAATAGACTTTCAAGTGTAGTTCAGCAAGTTTTGAGGGAAGGATTGGTGAAGCTGTGGCAATTTAGAATGTCTTGGAAAGACAGGAGAGTACTGTTGGATTACAGAATGTTTTACATTTACATTAAGGAAGAGATGTAGATATTGACCTTGGGGTGAAAGGACTGCCATATTGAGAAGAGCAAATGGATATGGAAAACACTGTTCCCTGCATGCTGAAATCAAGAAGAATTGTGACAGGTTGTATTAGAGAGGACATCACAAAAGGGCTGGGGAAATGGCCAGTCAGTAAAGTGTCTACCTTACAAACATGGGGACCGCGGTTTGATCCCTAGCAACTGTGTATGGAGCTGTGTGTAGTGGCATACACCTACAATCCCAATGCTGAAGAGGCAGAGAAAGGAGAATTCTTAGAGATCACTGATCATACAGTCGAGACAAATTAGTTTTAAAATTGTGGTAGCTTGTCCATCCTTGCGTCTCAGCTCCAAACTTTGTCTCTGTAATTCCTTCCATGGGTATTTTGTTCCCTATTCTAAGTAGGAATGAAGTATCCACATGATGGTCTTCCTTCTTCTTGATTTTCTTGTGTTTTGCAAATTGTATCTTGGGTTTTCTAAGTTTCTGGACTAATATCCACTTATCAGTGAGTGCATATCAAGTGAGCTCTTTTGTGATTGGGTTACCTCGCTCAGGATGATATCCTCCAGATCCATCCATTTGCCTAAGAATTTCATAAATTCATTGTTTTTAATAGCCGAGTAGTACTACATTGTGTAAATTACCACATTTTTCTGTATCCATTTCTCTGTTGAGGGACATCTGGGTTCTTTCTAGCTTCTGGCTATTATAAATAAGGCTGCTATGAACATAGTGGATCATTTGTCTGGGGATCCATCCCATAATCAGCCACCAAACGCAGACACTATTGCATATGCCAGCAAGATTTTGCTGAAAGGACCCTGATATAGCTGTCTCTTGTGAGGCTATGCCAATGCCTGGCAAATACAGAAGTGGATGCTCATAGTCATCTATTGGATGGAACACAGGGCCCCCAATGGAGGAGCTAGAGAAAGTACCCAAGGAGCTGAAGGGGTCTGCAACCCTATAGGTGGAACAACAATATGAACTAACCAGTACCCCCAGAGCTCGTGTCTCTAGCTGCATATNTAGCAGANGATGGTCTAGTCAGTCATCATTGAGAAGAGAGGCCCCTTGGTCTTGCAAGCTTTATATGTGCCATTCAGGGGAACACCAGATCCAAGAAGTGGGAGTGGGTGAGTAGGGGAGCAGGATGGGGGGAGGGTATAGGGGACATTTGGGATAGCACTTGAAATGTAAATGAAAAAAATATCTAATAAAAAATTGAAAAAAATATGGTGGCTTTTAACTGATAAAGAAACTTGATGTTGATCTCTAGTTTCCACAGGCAAGTCTACACACACACACACACACACACACACACACACACACACACACACGAAGGAGCAGGAGCTTTAAAAGGGATAAAAATCAAGCAACAAGGAAGTTTAATTCATCATTTTGGTCTCTGTAGAGGATAGTATGAGAGGACATGATTTAATGGGATGAACTTCAAAGTTTAGAATGGGAAGAAAAGAGTCAGCCGCATAAGGGTTAAAGGTGTGGAAGGGACAACAGAAGCACTATCTATAGACAGTGTCACCTGGGGTATGGGGATCTCAAATTTTCCAGAATTTTCTGAGTTAATCTACTACAGGGTAGGCTGTCTTTCAAGGAAAAGCCAGTATCAATCAAAACAAACAAACAAAACAAAATTAAAGAAAGTTTGGGTAAATTTGGTTCTTTGTTGAAGAAGATTCTATCAAGGGCCTAAGAATCTTTTTTTAAATCATAGTGTTCAACATGCCACAGATATATGTAAACCTGTAATAGTAGAGGATTTCCTGGTCATTATTTTAACAGTTCTGGGTCCTTATTGTATGAAGAAAACTCTAAACATGACACTTGCCTCTGTATACAGCAGTGGGAACTTCTTTGGCTTTTCAATCTAGAGGCATGATCAGACTTTCCCCCAGAGTATCAAAGCACCAGGAACTGCATTCTCCCCCTGGACTGGAGCCTCATACTAAGATGGAAAACAATCAACTTTCAATTTTCTGTGCTCGTTTGCTTTCTGCCCAGAACACTCAGCAGAGGCAGTTGAGCAAACCTCTGGGTTAAGTTTTCAAGGACTTCTTTCCATTTTGCCTGCACAGGGTTTGGGAGCCAGTTGCTCCTAGGGAGCTGGAGCTTGGTTTTTATTATTTAAATGTGGTGTCTTCACAGCAAAATAATCTCAAATGTTCAACCTAAGCCCCCAACCCACACTATTTGCTAAATGAAGCCAAGCATCATAAAAGCCTTAATGGTGTGGATTTATCGTTTAACTGTTGTTTTGAGATCACAACAAATCATTAAAATCATTAACTGTTCTAGCTAAATTAGAGCTCAGCCCTCTTACAGTGCCTGGCTTGTGTGGCTTTCCCCATACCACCCCCACCTCTGCTCAGGCTCCTCAGTTTTTGTCTGTGTAAGATGAACTGGCTTAATACACCCAAGTCACAGTGCTAAGCATCTTTGTTTTCTCTCTTCAGTGTTTATTCCTCCCTCTACCCCAGGGCTATTTGCCTAAGATATGTGGGCAGCAGACAGATAAGCTAAGAAGTCTGGGTCAGTGCTGACTCTGGGAGCCTGCACTGCAAATTCCACGAGTCCAGGGAGTTTGGGCTTTCCCAATGCTCCTGTGTAAGCAGAAACCCTTTGCAGTACATCCAGCAAAGGTAAGTGTGTGTGTCAGCAGACATCTCTCTGAATGAAGCCCAGTAGAGTTTGGATGCATTGTGTGTCTCTCTAGCCATCTCCTGAGCCTGTTCAGCTCAATAAACTGGAGGTAAGGAAGCATGTCTTCCCTGCTTGGCCTGATAGTGTGGAGAAATGAAGGGAAAACATGCATTTTATGTATCCTGAGACACAGATAAGGCCTCTTATACCCATGCATCAAGGAAAACTTCATGTCCATTTTTCTGGAAATAGGATAACACAAGACTTGAACTTGGAGGGGATCACTTATTTATCTCTAGACAGAAAAAAAGACAGATGTATATATATATACTACAGAGCCAAGATCTGTTTCTGTGGGTTCAGTGCTCAGGAAAGATGCTGAGTTGTGAAGGTGCTAAGAGGACTGGTTAAACTTGTGTGGAAGAGATGATGCGGGCTACCTTGACCCCCACAGATGAACTCAGTGACTAGACTCGCACTTGGTTCAGAGATTTTTAGACACCGGAATATGGCCAATTAATAGTGGTGGTACTAAAGACTATATATAGAAATATCCTCTTGAGGCCTATGCTTAAAACTACTTCAGAAAGGTAATTTCTGTCTAGTTAACAGTTTGACCCTGAAGTTGACACCATAAGCCCCTTGCAAAGCTATCTGGTGAAAATGTGCCCAATTCAATAGTTGTAATTCAGATGCCAGAGTTAAACCTCAGTGTGTGATTTATTCTCTGTCATGGCAATAGGTTGTGAATCATTTGTACTGGGAAAGTGTTTTGCCATTCTGGCTATCTGGATAGACCTTGACTTTCAAGCCTAGTTACACTCAGAGAGGACTATTTAAGCTGTGGTTGATAAGAACAGAGAAGCAGAAAAGCTGACTGAAAAGAAAAGAAGAAAAGAAAAGAAAAGAAAAGAAAAGAAAAGAAAAGAAAAGAAAAGAAGAGAAGAGAAAAGAAAAGAAAAGAAAAGCGAAGCACAAACCTGGCCAAATGGGTTACTAAGAAACTCAAGAGTCACTCCCATGTGTGAGTTGTCTCCCAACTTTTCCATTCTGTTTACAGAACTGGTAGGTGGGCTTACTGAAGCTCTCTTATGTTTTAATTACATTCTGATTTCAAGCACATGCATGTGAAAGTCCATTTATCTCCAAATAGGAGAACATCGTCTAAGCTCTATCTTTGCTACAAGAAAATCAGTCTTTTATCAGAGCTTACTCAAGGGCCGGATGACGGACAGTGGAATATAAAGTAGATGACCTTTTATAGAAAAAGTCAGGAAGGGAGCTCTGGGCTCTGGGTAGAAGGCTTATATTCCTTCTCCACACATCCACATTGGTGCGTACAGGAGATAAAATCTCCTCACATTACAGTGCTTTGTGCTCACTAATAGAGATGAAAGTTTGGGCACTATACTAATATTGGAGGTCAGTCTATGGACCACCTGGTAGCTCAGGCTTCAGAAGTCTCTCTTGTGGGCAAGTACCACACAGTGATACCTACTTCAGATCTCACACTGTCTTGTCTGTTACTTTATATTTGTAAAAAAGGGCACGGAGTAACGAAGCATGAGCAGCCTCAGTGTGTGGCTTGGCAAGTCTACTTTCCTGCTCATTCCTGCCTTGATCTCATTCATTCTCTAAGTCACTCTGAGCCATCTCTGTTGCCTTTAACTCTGAGATGAAACTATGAGGGATCTACCAGCTGGTGGGCTTTGTTTTACAGTCCAGTTATTTATATCCAAGCTCTTACTAACACAGAAGGGACCCCAGTGAATGCTGCCTGACCTTGTTTTAGAGCCTCTAGGAAAACTAGGATTAGTGTCCTGCATTCCTCTGTCCCCATCCCTGATTCATCCCCACTGTTCTTTCCACTAAACCCAAGAAAGGACAGGAAGGAAAATATCTGAACAAAGGCAAAAACTTTTAAAATAATACATATGCAAACTACTATCAGTATCTTAGCAATTCTGTAAGATAATATGACTTGCAGTTTATTATTTGGAAATAGGAATCTGAACTAGTAAAAGGTTAAGTGACTTATATAAGATTACAGAGTCAAGAGTTTGAATGGTGATATCAAGGTGAGTTCTCACTGCAGAACTTTGACAGCACAGTTGTGGCCTGGATTACTAGTACTATGTGAAGATCAGCACCAGGACTGGTGAGATCCACAGTCACTAAGTACTTCCTGTTGCTGATATTAATCACCTTAGGGGAGAGAGAGTTTATTTTAGTGCACAATTTCACTTACAGTCCATTGTGGCAGGAAAGTCAAGGCAGGAACTTGAAGAGGCTAGTCACATGTTCAGTCAAAAGCAGAGAAAGAATGTATGCATACAAGCTTCCAAATGCTTGGTTCCCTCTTTCCTTTACATCCAGTCCAGAGTCCAGCCCATGAGTTGGTGCTGCCTTCATTTAGGGAGGATCTTACCACATCAGTGAACCCAGTAGAGAAAATCTTCACATGCATGCCCACAAGACAACCTCATGGAAGCTCTTTCCCAGGGGATTCCAGATTGTGTCAAGTTGACACATGTGCAAGCACGAGGACCTGAGTTAGGATCCTGAGCATCCACATAAAAACTGGATATGGCAGTGTGTGTGTCATTAACCCCAATAACTGAGGAGGGAGCAGGGATAAGTTTGCTCAGGGCTCACTAGCCAGCCAGTCTGGCCTAATCCGTAGGCCCCAGGCCAAAAAGAGACTCATCTCTCAAAAAGTAAGATGATGAACAATTGAGGAAGACACTAATGACTGATCTTCATCTACATGTGCACACACACATACACACACTCACACACCACTTATATATACACACATAATGCACACAGACAAGTACACACAGGCTTACTCGCCCTTCCTATATGCTCATACTAAGGAAATTACCCAACCATTCAGGCTCACATTGTCATATTTCTTGTCCTTACTGTGCTGTTCCTTTTCGAATGTATAGAGCACCATGTAGCATCATGGGGATATCTGTTCCCTTTAGCATGCATAGGGCATTGTATAGCACTGTAGGGATATGGAACCAGCCAAGAAGAGCCCAGAGTACAGCTTTCACTTTGGATATTATACTTTTCCATTTTTCCTTTGTTTTTAGCAACAAAACAGGCATCAGCCCTGGTCTCCATTTCTGATTATGCATCCTTGACATAGCTGGGCTCTCTGTGTCTCCATTCTAGGTTCAGTGTGGATTTAAAGTAACATGTTTGTACCAGGACAGTGCTTGGTATGCAGTAACTATGAAATGTTCCTTTCAGAAGAACCTTCTCAAGATAGCATTTTGTAATATCATTCTCTTGATACATATGCCAGAGCTCATGACTCCAACCTCCTTCCTTGAGCCTCATCACAAACCCAAGCAAACTGTAATTCCTTGATGACTAGTTCTTCCTTCTCCATAAGGCTCCCCTTCCTACTCTATGGGATCACTTCTCCTTCTCCATAGGGATCTCCATTTTTTATTGGACTTTTTTTCCTCCATGGGGCTTCTGTTCCTCTCCTTCCTCCACAGGAATCCTTCTTCCCTATGGAACTTCTCCTCTGAGATCAAAAATCAGGCTCCCATTTTCCCAGCAGGGTTTTCTCACAGTCCTCTGGACTTCCCCTGTAAACTAAACTCCTAGGTATTTGTCTATAAACAACTCCAGGACCTAAACCACATGTTGTCTTATATTGCCATTTAATAGTTTCATGTGTAACCTCATAAAAATTGTGAGTCTATCAAGTACCAAGCTCACAGAGTAAATACTGTCTGCAGTATTGAGAGTGGTAGCCCAGTGCTAAGAATGAAATAAGGATTTTAAATATTCAAATTACATTAAATTAAAATTCCATTCTAATCAAAGTTTACACAGCACATTATTTATCAAGTTTGAATGCATGAATTCCCTTTAGAGAAAAAAATTCTCATAAACATCCAATGTTTATTTTTATTGTCACTTAAGCATATAAACATAAAACTAAGTATAAACTCCTAATAAAAGCTTAAGGTTTTTAAACTACTATAAATCCCAATTGGATTTGTAAAATTAAATATAAATAATACCATAATACTGTAAAATTTAAATTCACAATATAAGTTTATTGTGATATATGATGCTTGCTGAATTCAAGCCACATTCTGGGAAGGTGGAGTGATTCAGTTCTTTGAAGCTTTGAGCCACCTGTGAGAAATGTCTTAGCAGTTTTCTGATCACATGCAAACCTTCCTTCCCACCTGTGGTGTCAGGTCAATGGGACATTTTGTAACAAACAGTATCTTCTTTATTGAGGTTGTTCTCTTTCCCAGACTAGCCCTGCCTTATGCTGAAAAAGACTAGTAGTGTGTAGTCACCCAGATTATTGAGATACATTTAATGTAACTTATTAGAATTATTGCTGGCATTATAATTATGAACTGAAATAACCCATAAGGAACATCTATCTATCCCTGGGGCTGCTAAAATGACTCTGTAAATAGAACACTTGCTGCACAAATGTGGAGACCAGAGTTCGACTTCCCCAGAATCTACATAAACACTGAGCATACATGGCTACCACCTGTAATTCTAGCATATAGAAAGCAAAGATGGTGAAGAAAGCCTTGAAACAAGGTGGCTATCTATATTAGCTGATTCGTGAGGTTTGGGTTCATAGATAGACAGAACTTGCCTCAGTAAAGTGGAGAGCAATTGAGGAAGGTTCCTGACATCAAGTTTGAGCTTCCATACTCATGCACACACATGTGCAGGCACACCTACTTATACACATGTGCCCCCCCATTAGAACACACATGCATACCAAATATACACATGCAAAAAATTTAAAATTAAAAGGCAAAATCTATCTCCAAGAGTGGGAACAATGGATCAGTTTGTCAAGTGCTTGTTTTGGACCAGGAAGTCCTAGGTTTAACCCCTAGCACTCCATAAAACAGGTATGGTGGTTTATATCATAACCCCAGAACTCAGGAGGTGAAGACAGAAGGATGAGATGTTCAATGCTGTCCTCAACTAAATAGCAACTTTGAAGCCAGCCTGGCTAGTTATGTGAGATCTGCCCCCTCACCCCAAATCCATCTGGGTGACATTGTCAACAAACCAATAGAAGAGTTGCATAAAGTGTAGGAAAAGGACTACTGTCATCCATCTGTGAGACACTGGGGGTAGAGATCTATTTTTTCCTATCATCAGGTATATTCTTTTAAATTTGTTCATAGACTCTTTTTGTCATTTAAGAAATCAAAACACAGATCAGAGAAAATCTAAAGGTCATTGATAAGCTTAGAAGAGAATCCCAAGTTCCCCTTTGCTCACTCCTCTAGAGATCACACAAGGGTTAGTTGCCCATCTCCTATTGTGATTCACAGTCCAGGAAATGTTCAAAGGGCATCAATGACAGATTCATTCAGAGTGCAGTATGTTGTAGATATTATTAGTATTCCTATTTTGTATATAATACATTGACAACTAATGAGTTTAAGTTACCTTCAGATATAAAGTTATCTAGAAGTTTAGCGGGGTTCAAACTGAGGTAAAATGTAACCATGTTTGACTAAAACAAATGGTGTCACATATGAGAATGCATACAGGACTTGGGATACTGCTTATTTTTATCTCTTTAAAAACTGCCATTTTATAAATACCTTGGTGTTTAGTAGCTAAAGGTGTCAGAGACACAGATGGATGTATTCCATCATGCTTCATGCTTTACACTTTTAATTATTATAAACAATGCTGAAATGCCTGCTATATTTGATCTCATCCTTATTTGGGGAAACACTTCCACATTTTATGTAATACCAACTGAAGGGAAAAAAAGGTGTAAGTATGTATGCCCAATGCAATCCTGTAACTGTTGGCTTTATCCACTGGGTAAGTGCCTGACTACATATAAGGCCCAATTATATGTATTTTTTCTCATTCAATCAAATTTTAAGTTTTCTGTTAAAGCTAATAGTTGCTTTTCAACTGTAAGTACTCACAAGTGAATAAGAAGAAAACTCACAATAACCTTAAATATATGTCCTAAATTTTAGAAATTAGAAAGCATCTATTCAGTTGTTCTAAGCCAGAAATTGTTGCTCCCCAGGAGCAGGTAACATTTTTATTAGGTGATTTAAAACCTTGTTTTAGCCATTTGTTTAGGAGAAGGAGAAAGAACAGAATTTTTAGAACAGCCTTGAGTCTGACAGCTTTTGTAAGCCACTATCATTTGACTGGAAATGCTGCCCAGAATTCATGTGTGGGAGGTCTAGTTCACAGCTCAGTGCTCAGAGATGCAGTGTTGGAGAAGTAACTGATTGGATCATGAAGAGAATGACATAATCAGTGATAGATCTATTGACAAATTCCCAATATGATAGCTATCCCTTGGAGAAAGTAGGTGTATATGAGTGTGAGTGCATGCAGGCACATGTGTGCATGTTTCTGCAGGTTATAGTGTGAGAGATAGAAGGTGAAAGGGAGTATGCTTTTGATAAGCAGGCACTTTCCTTGGCTACTGTACCTCCTCCTCCCCCTCTGCTTCCTGGGTGCTGGTGATAGCTTTACTCAACCATACCCTTCAATCATGATAGCTTCATCTTGGTTCCAAAGTATTGGAGCAAATCAGCCATGAACTCGAACCTGTGAAACTGTGCTCCCAAATAAGCTTTTTATCTTCCTTTGAGTTGATTTGTTCAGATTTTTTGTTGTAGTGACAAAAAGAGGGTAATTAAAAAGGTAAGCAGCCTAACACTACATAGTCTTTGGAAAGTTTAATTTATTCTGTCAGCACAATCTATAGAAATAGCTAAAGGTAAGTACTGATGGAAGGATAGAGTTCAGGGACTGATGTCTCTCACCTCCTAATCTGCTCACCATACACAACAACGTCTAACTCTAGTCATTGGTTTTTAGTTTTCCTTTCTTCTCCACTCCTCTTCCTTAGTTATTTTTTTTTTTATATTTATATTTGGATTTGTATTTATGTAGTTCTTGGTGATCTGAAACCCACTATGTATACCAGGCTAGTCTTGAACTCACAGAGATTTACCTGCCTGTCTCTTGAGTGCTGGGATTAAAGATTTGCACAACCACAGCCCAGCTTAGCCTTCCTTATTTTCTATGATATCTGTTTAAGTTTAAGGGAAGCAATATCTTCTCTTATTGTTCTGGGATCATCAGTCATAATTAAGGTTTTTCTTTTGTTTTCTGAATCATTGTTATTTTTGTTTGCTCATTCTTTTGTGTTGGATGATTTTTGCCTGTCTTTTCTTAGTTATAACTGAAACACTAAAAGGCTTTTGATCAATACCAAGAGACTAGGTACATAGTGGTGGTGGGCTTTATTAAAGGGTGACCTGTACTAAAAATGATCAAATACTGATGTTGGAAGTCTTCTGAGCCTGTTTGGCTACTCTTCTGCTATGAATGGAGGAGAGGCAACTGATTGATTGGGCAGGTTGGACACTGGGACCTAACAGTCTTTGCAAAACCATGACTTCTCTCAGCTTCTACCATCATGAGGCTTTCCAGCTACTGGTGGTAAGGCAGCTCCTTCTCTTTGCCAGCCCTATTTCTGTACACTTGACTTTCAAGCTTGTTACCACTTTTCATACCTCTGAAGTCTGGCTGAGTTACAGGAGCTTTCGCTCCTTAAACAAAGAATTTATGCGTCTGCCTGGTTGTTCTTGTGCATGTTGACACCTAATAGCTTCATCTACTTGAATCCAAGATGTGTTCCACATATCCAAGTTTAATGGGTGTGAGTGGGTGGGGAAGTCTCTTAAGGGAGCATTTGTGAGTCCTTGTTATAAGCCATGGGAAGAACACAGGCTGAGAATGGAATGAAGTTTTTGACCTCTGTTTGTGCTTTGTACCCATCAGTAGGCATATGACTTTTATCATGCTTCAAATCCTTGATAAAATGCCATCTCCTCCATGAAGCCTCCTCTGATGGATGTAGCTGACAGTAGCCTCCCAGGTCTGTGTACCACATACTATGTGATCCATCATTTTCTTGTGGTAGTTACTCACTGTGAGCTGTGAGTTGTCATTATGTGTGCAAATCTCCAGCAGGAGGTTTTTTCATTAATTTATCATCTCTTTGATCTTTGAGGATTGGATTCACATCTTTCTCACCTTGGACTAGTTCCCAGCTCAGTGCCTGGGAAAGCAAATGCATTCAATAAATGTTGAACAAATGTGCGAATGTGTGGAAGCCATAGTAGTCTTTGCTATTGGAAAAACAGAAGTTATGTTTTAAGGCCCCCTCCCCTACCTTGCTGAGAATTCCAAACACTAACAAAGGCTTCAGCAAGGACATCCTTAACTGAAAGCTGGTGTGACGTAAGTGCAAACTCTTAAGCTATATGACAGGTGCTCCTGGGATGCCCCCCCCCACCTTGGCATCTTCTTCTGCATACTCCTGCAGGCAGACCTTGTCTTCATTGTCTTCCTGCATACTCTCTTCTGCTGATTTTCTCAGTGATCAAGTACGCAGAATTCTCTTGAGAGCTTCTGTTGAATGATAAATAAAATTTCTTAAGTTTAGCAGATCTAGGTTTGAATTTTGCCTCCATCACTTTATGGGAGTGGTGATATTGATCTTAGCAAACCTGTCTCCAAGTCAACATTCTCCTATGGAAAATGGAGAAAACATCCTTTTCTACAAGGTTGTCATGAAAGTTAAATAGCAAGTAAATCATTAGAAAAGATGTGGATAGATTCTCTTTGTATTTGTTCTCTCTTGCATGTTGCTAAGGAAAGAAGGAGGGAAGGAAGGAGAGGAGAACAGGGGTGAATACACAATTTTCATTGGTAACATTGCATGACTGTCTTGGGGTTATAAACTGGAGTTTATAAAATGTTCTGTATGAAATTGGCATTTATAACCCAGATCTTAGAAGAGAAAGTGTTAGGAACTGGTTCTCTGATTGGAAGCAAAACAGAGAGTACAATAAAGGAAAAAGCACACAAGACATTGTTGCGGTAAATCTCCAACCCAAATATGTCCTGGCAATGAAAACACAACTCAATTAATATGAATCTATGCTGTGTGCTAGATTGGGCAGATCTACCACTACTCTACCATCTTTCCCATATAAGAGACCCCTTAGAACATGTGGTTTCTCCAAACCATGTGCTTTTGCTCTGCTTTTTTTCTTCTTCTTCCTCCTCCTCCTCCTCCTCTTTTTTTAAAAAAAACATTATGTATGTATGTATGTATGTATGTATGTATGTATGTATGTATGTATTATTTTCTCCTCTCTCTCTACCTTCTGCTCCACCTTTCCTTTATCTGCCCAATCATCAGCAGGTTTACAGGAAATCACCTGAATGCTGGTTCATTCCTTGTTCACAACCCCTCACAGGAGAACAGAATTAACATCAAATATAATTAGCCCCAGAACTATCTGCAATATCTCTTTTTGAAATTCTCTTATGAGCACTTGGTAGGAGCAAGTGAACTTTGGCTTCCAGCCTTAGCTTTTTTCATCGTTGTAATGGTTTGAGCACAAACTGTCCCCACCATCTGTCCATCTAATGGTTGGTCCTCAGCTGGTGGCACTCTTTGGGGCATTATGGAAATACAGGGATATGGAGCCTAGCTGGAGGGAGCAGGTCACTTGGATTGTGCCTCTGAAGGCTACATCTAGTCTTAGTTCTCTGCTTGCTCTGCTTCCTGTGTGTCCTTACCATGTGCCCAGGATCAACAGATCGATGGCTGAACTGTATCTTCTGAAATAGAACTGGATGAAATCCTTTCTCCACTGAAGTTGTTTAGACATAATAGTATCCAATATTTTTTTCATTTTTTATTAGATTATTTTTTATTTACATTTCAAATGTTATCCCCTTTCCTAGTTTCCCCTCCGAAAATCACCTATCCCCTCCCCCCCCCCCCGTCTCCCTGCTCCTCAACCCACCCACTCCCATTCCTGGTCCTGGCATTCCCTATACTGGGGCATAGAGCCTTCACAGGACCAAGGGCCTCACTTCCCATTGATGACCAACAAGGCAATTCTCTGCTATGTATATAGCTAGAGCCCAAGTTCCACCATGTGTTTTCTTTGATTGGTGGTATAGTTCCAAGGAGCTCTGGGGGTACTGGTTAGTTCATATTGATGTTCCGCCTATGTTCCTCCAATATTTTTTTTATTACTTTTATTTTTTTACAGTTCAATCGTTACTCCCCTCCCTGGTCTGCCCTCCCACAGTTTCTCATCCTATTGTTCTTCCCCCCCCTGTCTCCAAGAGGATGTCTCCCCCAATCCCCTGCCAGGCCTCCCTATTCCCTGGGGCCTCAAGTCTCTACAGGGTTAGGTGCATCTGCTCCCACAGTCCTCTGCTGTATATGTGTCAAAGGCCTCAAACCAGCTAGTGTATGGGGCCTGGTTGGTGGCTCAGTGTCTGAGAGATCTCAGAGGTCCATGTTAGTTGGGACTGCTGGTCTTCCTATGGGGTTACCCTCCTCCTCAGCTTCTTCCAGACTTTCTCTAATTCAACCACAAGGGTCCCTGACTTCATTACATTGGTTGGGTGTAAGTATATGCATCTATCTCAGTCAGCTGCTTGTTGAGCCTCTCAGAGGACAGCCATGCTAGGCTCCTGTCTACAATCATAGCATAGCAACAGTAATAGTGTCAGACCTTGGAGCCTTTCCTTGAGATGGATCCCAAGTTGGGTCAGTCACTGGACTGCCTGTCCCTCAGTCTCTTCTCCATTTTTGTCCCTGCAGTTCTTTTAGACAGGAACAATTCTGGTCAGTTTTTGACTGTGGGATGGCAACTCCATCCCTCCACTTGAGGTTTTTCTAATGGAGGTGGACTCTACAAGTTCCCTCTTGTTGGTCATTTCATCTAAGGTCCCCTCCTTTGATCCCTGAGAGCCTTTCACCTCCTAGGTCTCTGGTACTTTATAGAAGCTCCCTCTCCCATCCCTTAAGGTTGCATATTTGCATTCATTCTGCTGGCCCTCTGGACTAGTATCCAATATTTTATTTTATCCTTTCAAAGGCTTATTTATCCCTACACAGTAGAGTGGTATTTCCTGAGCACCTATTCTAGGTACTGTTTGTCCTTTTAAAGTTGGTGAGTTCTCAAATGGTGGTGGAGGAAAGGACAATTTTGTACAAGAAGGAAGACTGGCAGGTGCCTGCTGGAGTTGTGAGGATCTGCAATTCAGAGCACTTCTCAGAGTGCTGGCATTCTTAGAGGAACTTGTGCTTGACAAGATACATCTGGCTTCTGATTATCTCTGCCAGGTGATTGTCCTCCTGTCCTCCAGCATGAGTGCAGATAGTTGCCAGGACTGTGTTCTGATGAATGTGCATTTTTCTTGCATGAAGGTAGAGTGGATTAGGAAATGGTCCTGCCAGATCTGCACCAGCTAATTCCAATTCCTAATCATCTTGCCCACTTTCAGCTTCTAGAAGTGGCAGGAGTTGATGCTTCTTTATAACAAAGTCCATCAGAATCTAGAAATGAGGCTGCAGGCCTTCTTATAACTTCAGTGTGTAAGATTCCAGATGTAGCAGAAAGGAAGTGGCGTTTATCAACATCTGGTACATCCAAGGTGTTATTTATAAAATACTTGGTCCTTTGAGAAAGACATTTGGACTTACACTTCCAAAATAAATTAACTCAGCAAGATAGAAATTTAAATACAGTGGAAGAACTCAGTAGGGGTTTTAATGACTAGTTTTGATTGCCAGCTTCATTGGGCTAAGAGCGCTTAAGATATTATCCAAACACACTTTTGAGTGTGTTTCTGAGGGTATTTCTAGAAAGGATTAACTGAGGGGGAAGACCTACCCTAAATGTGGGGAACACCATTTCTGGGCTGGTGTCCTAGATGGAATAAAGAAGAGAAAGAGGGAGGCAGTTCAGTGGGTAAACGTGATTGTCATATATGCCTGGTGACCTGGGTTCTATCTCCGGAACCCAGATAAAAGTGGAAGGAGATGAAAGATTCCACTAAGTGTTCTTTGAGCTCCACGTGTGTGCCATGGTTTACATGCTCTCAAGGACCCATCATCATGATGCACACTAAACAAATGAAAAAATGATAAATAATGGGAAAATATGAGATAGCCAGATGAGTGTCCACAGAGATGTGAGCTCACAGCTGCCTGGTGCTTCTGCTCCACAGAGCCTCCTGCCATGCCTGGTCCAGAATCAATCTCTCCCCCCTCAAATTATCTTGCTGTGTATTTGCTCACAATAATTGAAAGAGAAACTAATAAAGGCTCAAATCAGAAACTCATAAAAAGGCTACCCTTTCATTGTTAACCTACTTCCTTCCAGAATGGGATGGGCCAAAGACCCCAGAAAATTCCCCCCCAAAATGTTTAGAGCTATAGACTCTCCAGCTTTCTGCCTTCCCTGTGGCTGGCTGGCCTCCTCGGGCCCTGAAGTAGCTCCACACCATCCCCTTCTTTTTCCTCACAGCCAAGTTGTACCACCAGTTGACCAGGAGTGCTGGTTCCTTCTTTTTCTCTACCTCTCTATAAGGAGAATATATTTTCTCTCAGAGAACAGACAGCTTTGTTACCTTATGGTCCCATTCTGGAATGATCAGATTTCAGCACAAAAAAAAAAAAACCCAAGTTCTCCAGGATTCCACTGACTGTAAGATGTGATCCTACCACTAACGTAGAGCCTTCAACAGAGAGTCTTGGCCCAATAAACATCGAGACATCTGGAGACCAAGACTGACTTGGTTTAGCAATGTGTGGACCTTCTCTGTCAGGTCCTGTAGCAGCCTCTGTGTTCTGTGTGGACTGAAAGGCTGGCTAAGCAGAAAGACAGAAGGCTTCTACCATGTTGTTTAGCTGTTAGTGACAGCTTAGAATATCTTTCCTACAACCTTTAGAAAACTCCAATTCTGATCACATCTGCCAACCCAGCAGCTGTGGTCCTTTCTGGTCCAAGCTAGCAGCAGTGATAGATGCAGAGCATCAACTTATCTTTCCTGGTTACCTTCAGCCAGGCATTGGCATGAGGCAGTGTTACCAGCAAATGGGCATTTTTGTGCCATTTGTGAAAATTAACTCCCCTAATTAAGTCAACCGTACAAATGCACTCAGGATGAAGACATTAGAATGATTACCTAGGAAATTACTGCCTTGGTGGAGTCCCCTATGCCCCCTTGTGCCGCTTAAATGTGCCAAGAACAAAATTGCCCCATAACATTGTCAGATTCCTTGAGCAGGTAGCTGATGAATGATATCAGAGTGCTGCATGCTGGTGACGTTAACCCTAATTTCAGTTCCGAGGTTCTGCTCAGCATGGGGTGGCCAAGAAATTATTTTCTCCATGCAGATGGGAGCACTGGTGAGGACCAGAATTGCTTCTGGGTGCATAAGCAAGCATCATCTCCAGTACCAGGCTACACAGCAATTATGGCTTAATGGGTTTTGCATCAATTAGGATGGCTAGGGGGTACCCTAGAGGGAGGTACAGGAGGCCCACATCCAGATATAAGAGGCTCTGAAATTCCACTAGTTTATACAACCTACAAATATAGCTTTATTATTTTTTCTTATGAATTATCTCCACATAGAGCTGTAGAAATGTGAGCCATTTCCTGTTTTGGGACCTTTCTTATATCTCTCTGAAATGCCCTATGAACCAGTACTGGTCCTTATTAGTGGTTTCTAAGATTTCTGGAAATTTTCCATTATTTTACTCTATCATACTGTATGAGTGCACTGCTCTTGAAACAAAATGTTTTCTTTCTATCTCTTCCCCAAATGTTGTTCTGCACTCTTTGTCAGTCCAGGCATGCAATGAAGAGCCTGAAGATAAAGGGCCCAGTTCCAGTTCAGGCTATTGTGGATAGAGATAATGGTGTGTACTTACTGAAAACACTGGGGTGAGTTGAAATACTTTGTTTAAATTGATAGTTTCCAACTCTGCTACACATTCAATTCACTTTTTAAAAATATTTTTTGTCAATGTCTGGGCTTCACTTCAAACTATTTAAATTAATGTTTCTGGGATGTGCATTCAAAATGTCTCCAATGTTTTCACATGATTTTAATCTCAGTCAGGTTGCAGAATAACGAATAGATTTTGGTCACTGGTAACCCATTTTCCTAGAGGTTGAAAGTGACATCACCATCTTCATTGAGCTTGTATGAGCTTTTAAGCTCATCTTCATTGAGCTTATTATCTAGCAATAAACAAGATTAAGAGATGAATAGTATTCAGGAATTATAAGTTGATGGCAAATGCCAAGGAAAACAATAAAGCAAGGAGGGGAAAATCACTTGTGAAGCCTTCAGCAGTGAGGTCTCCCATGATGCCTGGGAGGCCCAGGAGGAGGTGAATGACATTTGCATAAAGTCTGGAGAAGGGGAGGAGTCTCCAAGCAGAGGGAGCCTGAACAAAAGAACCTGCCGGGTACCAAGAGAAGAGCAAAGGATGCTTAGCAGTGCTCTGAGTGGATGAAACAGCTTAAAATATATGGTGTCTTCCAGAAAATGCAGGTGGTATCTCCCTCTTGACATCAGCCAAGGAGTAATAGGCAAAAGAACTTGGTCAGCCTACAGGAAATTGAGCTTAAGAGTCTGGCTGCAGAGACAGCTTTAGAGAACAGATAGCAGAAAGACCAGGATCACTCATGTCCCTAAAGAGCAGCCCTTTAGTCAGTTCTTGTTCACCACCCAAAGGGCACTAGTAACTCACCTGTAGTCAGACTCCAGCCCATCTACTTGTTTGGTAAGGATGAACTTAGACTATTAGGGATCTGTACATCAATTAAAAGATGCAGTGAGGGATTCAAGAACATTTAGGGTAAGCCAAAGTTCAATATCTGATGGTCTTGGCCAGTATTAATTAGGATATGTGGGTTGCATGTTCAGTGGCACAGAAGATGTGTTCAGGGTTAGGGTTAGAGTCACTGTAAGGCCTGTTTTTCTTTAGTTATATAGAACCCATAGATCAGAATGACCTGGTACATGGAAGGAGTTTGAGTGTAAATTTGGCTTATATGTTTCTTTTTTCTTCTCTATATTATGGATAAGTGTGGGTGTTGTGCTCTATGAATAGTGATGTGTTTATGCTAATTATGGCTTCTGTCTTAATCCCACTGGATGAATGAATACATTTCATAAGAGAAACAGATAATGGTCATGACAGAGGTAGAAAAGAGGAAGGAGACACTTGGGCATCCTGTACACTAAGGGCTAAGTCATCTTGTGCACATATTTCTCTCTGTATTTTATTCCCCTTCCAATAATAATCAGAAACAGATCAATAGTATCTAGGGAATCCTTTAAGAGGTTAAAATAGGGCTCCTTCTCATTTTTATGACCTTTATAGAAGTCAGATATTAAGCAAAGTTTTCTACCTTCTATCCTTAGGAAGAGATAAATATCACTTAAGCTCTCTTTCCCATGAAATTTGTTAAGGTTTATTTTTATTTTTTATTTATGTGTAAATCTCTCTGGGTGTTTACCATATGTGTGCAGGTGCTGTTGGAAGCCATAAGAGGGTATTGGGTCCCCTGGAGCTAGAGTTACAAATAGTTGTGAATTGCTTAATATGGGTTCTGGGAATTGAACTTAAAGTACTCTGGACTACCAAGTATTCTTAACTATTGAGCCACCCTCTAGTCCCACATTTGTCATGAATCTTAAGAGCCATTATCTATGTAAATATCCTGCAGATATCCATATATGCTTGAGATTTCTGATCTGTATCCATCTTCATTCCCAAGAGATGTACTCTTCAGAATGAATCACTGCCCCTGGTCACTGGCAGCTTTTCATTCTCCTTTCAAATATTTTACTCATTGGATCAAAGAGCTTGACCCATGAAATTGACCCACACATGCTTCTGCTTTTTCCAAAGTTGGCATCTGATGTGTTGGGTTCCAGCCTCTTCTTGTTCCCTGAGGCTGTCCACTTGAAACAAAACTTGAGACTTCAACTGGCATTGATACAGATTTCTCTCAGATCTTTTTCAGCCTCAGAACCACCCCCAGGGATATAAAGGATAATGTGGAAACCTGTTTAGGACTGAATAAGTAGAAGGAAAAAAAGATAGTTGGCTTGAGTCTCAGACTGGGACCAAAATTAGGGTATTGGATATATGCCAACCCTCCAATTCCTATTTCAGGCCTTTCCTGACTCCAGACCCTGGTTTGTTCTTCTATGTACATCAGCAGAAACCACCCCACACTGAGACAATAGATAATAATCAACCTTTTAGAAAAATCCTACTGGGCTTATAGGAAGTGAGGAGCTAGTGTATGAGGGAGAAAGTGAAGCATGGCTGTTCTGCCAGCCTTTCTGGAAGGACTTTGTTCAGGATCTCATCTGGCTTGCTCCCTCGTAACATGTTCTTGCCATGAAAGTAAGGGTTAGTCTCCAATGGGGTTATTTCTCATTCAGATTTTCCTTCGTCTGTTCATATTTTTTTCTGCAGGACAAAAATTTCCCTTCAAATCTCTCTATGTTAGTGGTTGTATAACACAATGCAAATAAAATAAGAACACTCACATAAAATCTTACTGTCTTGATTTTGAGTATTCTCAGTGTTGTCAAGGGACATCCATCTGCCCCATGCTACGTTAGGGGGAAAAGGATGGGTCAGCATTAGATAGGATATTAGTTATGTAACTTGGTACTGGAAACTTTATTTCATTTACACAGATGATTCCCAGAGCCAGGCTACATCTGATATGAATGCAAAGAGCAGAAACTTGTGGACCAAGTTCTGCAGCTAAATTAGTGCTTCCTATGCCTCTTAGTTAGAGCTTCTATTACTAAAATTGATAAAATAATATGACAAAAAAGCAATTTGGAATGGAAAGGGTTTATTTCATCTTATCACTTGTAGTCTATCATTCAGTGAAGTCAGGGCAGAAACTCAAGGTAGGAGGAATCTGGGGAAACAGGAACTGATGCAGAGGCCATGCAGAAGAGCTGCTTATTGACTTGTTCCTCATGGCTTGCTCAGCCTTCTTTCTTATACCATCCAGGATCACCTGCCTGCCTATGAGTAGAACCACCCACAATAGCCTGGACTCTCTCATAGCAACAACAACAACAACAACAACAACAACAAATGCCCAACTGGCTTGTCTTCAGGCAGATCTTGTGGAAGAATTTTCTCAGTTGAGGTTCCCTCTTCTCAGGTGAATTCTACTCTGTGTCGAGTTGACATAAAAACTAGACAGAACAGTATGTCTCTAGATTGTCTTCCAGAAAGGAGACACTGCCCAGTGCACTTTAC
Source organism: Mus pahari (assembly GCF_900095145.1). Lineage (NCBI taxonomy): Eukaryota > Metazoa > Chordata > Mammalia > Rodentia > Muridae > Mus > Mus pahari. The sequence continues at coordinate 165,782,779 of NC_034594.1, forward strand.
AATGAATTTGGGGCTCCACTGGGACTCAGGGAAATACTTTTATAATATTCACAGTTGCAAGTTTAAATTTGTATGTTACTCTTCCTGTTTTCTATATGATGGAAAAAGATGAAAAGAAAGAAAATCTGGGAATAGTCAGGGTGACATCTCCTGAAGCCTATACTCCTATCAAGCATCCTCAGTTCTTGAAGAGAAGCTGTGATGTAGGTCAATGAGCCCCTGGATGGGAGCCTAAGGTTTGAATTCCTATGCTCAGTGTGCCATTGACCCCCGAGTTACTTGGTCAAGTTCTAGGTGTCAGTGCTATCTCTGCACAGAAGATGAGCTCCCGTGACATCTAGATGCCATCTCCAACGCCAGCAACAGCCCTGTGTTGTTGGAGTTCTCCAGGTCTCCAAAATGCCAAACCAAGTAACCACATCATGGATGCTCTTCTGATATTAGTTGAGCAGGAGGATTCCTAGTTTAGAGATTTTCCATCATGAAAATAATTAAGACGTTTCTTTTATCCTTTGATCTTTTGTCTCTCCATTCTTGCTATGAAACTACACTACTTGTTGGTGACTAGGTACTGGGCAGGTCTCTCCTGACCTTGTCATAAGGTGTGAAACGCACTGGAGTGCAACTCAGGCAGTGGGGGTCCTGCCCCTCTCTGTCACTAACTAGCTCTGTAGCCTTGGGCTTGAATTGGTCCCTCTAAGGGTCTCCATTTCCTTGCCTATTAATTGGGGTATCTGAAGTAGATGAGCTTTGTAGTCTTCAGTCTTTTCATAGGATTATGAATTCTAACCAATGACATCTCCCTGGAGAGCTAGAGCTGAGTAGAAACCCTGTGTCATGCCCCTCCAAATGGCATACAATTAATTATGGAATTTTAGCAATCAGCTTCCTCCCCTGCTCCCTGCCCCCTGCCTGCTTGCACTAATGGCATTTTCACAGCCTTCTGCTTAGAACATGTCAGTCTCAGACTAACTGGCATCTTTCCATCAGTGTCATAGGGAGTGGAAAGGTCCCTCTGCTTAGAATTCTCCTAATTCTTTTAAGCATATAACTTTCCTCCCCATATGTAGACCAGTCCTGGTATCAGGTATTGCTTCTGTCTTCCAGTTCCAGTGTATTTTGAGATGCCCTATAAATGACTTTCTATAGTTTGTAAAAATTGTGGAAATATTAGACCAGCTCCTATCATCTGAGAAAGACTGAAGTTTAAGGAGAAAAACAAAAGAAGATGCTCTTTCTGGTTAGTTACAGAATTGTGCAGGTCTGAGAGCATAGACTTTGCTGAGATGGGTATGTTCAGGGAGTTTTGACCATAAATCTAAACATGGACTCTAATGGACCATGGACTCTGCTGAGATGGGTGTGTTCAGGGTGGTATGACCATAGGCCTGAGTATAGACTCTGGAGACAGCCATAGTGCTAGGATATGTTTTTATTGCCAGATGAGCCAAACCAGTGCTACCTCTGCTCTTTTCTCTGCAAAGTGTGACCAATAAATGACATGGCTAACCTTGTAATTATATGAAATTAGATATCTGAATTAGTTGAATCAATCTAGTTTTGGACTCAGGAGTCTTCAGTATTAAAATTATGCTCAACATTGTTTTAGGCTAACATGTTTTTGCTGTCTCCTCCTCAACTGGTCAAATTTTATTTTTTTGTTTGTTTGTTTGCTTTGTTTTGGATTGCTTTTTTTTTTTCTTCCTGGAGTTTGGTAGCTTTCCTTGCCCATTACCACTCCTCATTTCCATGAAGCACTGGCCCTGTTGGCTCCTTTTTCAAAACTTAAGGAGACACCATTGTTTCTGAATGATGTGTTGGCTAATTTTTTTTAATGCCAATTAAATACAAGCTGCAGTCATCTGAGGGGAACCTCAATTGAGAAGATGTCTTTATGAGATAAGGTAGAAGGCAAGCCTGTAGGACATTTTCTTTATTGGTGATTGATGGAGAGAGGACCCAGTCCTTTGTAGGTCAGCTCCCATATGGTCAAGTAGTCCTGAGTTCTACAAGAAAGCAGGCTGAGTGAGCCTAGAAAGCAAGCTAGTAAGCAGCATCCTTCATGGCTTCTTCACCAGCACTTGCCTCCAGGTTCCTGCCCTGTTTCAGTTCTTGTCCTGACTTTTTTCAGTGATGAACAGCGATGTGGAAGTGTTTCCTTTTTCTCAAGCTGTTTTTGTTCACAGTGTTTCATCATAGCAATAGTCACCCTAAGTCAATGGCTTGGAGAACTACTAGTTCTCCTCTCAACCTTGGGCTGCTGCTGACTCCAGATCTAATAACCTGGCCACTCAGTCCCTTTGCTAGAGAAGAAGACACCACCCTCCGAATGGTACCACTCACCCAATGCACTCTTGGTAAGGATGAAGCTTGAGATCTGTCTGCATTAAAAGCATTGCATTTTACTCAAATGGAGAATCAGAGCTCATCTATACAGCTCCTTGTACTGAGGGCTCTGCTATGTTAATTTTTTCTCATTAAGTACATTTCTTCTCTTTCTGCTCCCTTCCTTCAATACCAGCACTGGAACAGTGAAGCAAACAGGAAGAAACAAGATTATGCAGACAGTGGTGGGGGTGAGGCTGAGGTAATTTGTTTAATGCCTTTTATCGATTGATGGGTTCAAGGGAAGCCCAAGTTACTGTGGAATCTTTATTGAAATTTAAAATTAAATGGAACTATGACAAGGAGCCCATCAGCTAAAAGGTGATGGCCTCTCCCCTCTTTTCCCCTCTCCTCTTTTCCTCACTTCTCCTCCCCTTTCCTCCCCTGCAATACTTTTTCTTCTCCCTCCCCACCTTGTGCTCTCTCTCCTAATCACACTATTCTTTTTTAAAAAAAATTATTTACATTTTAAGTGTTATCCTATTACCTGGTTCCCCTCCCCCCGTCCCAGGAGCCCCCTATCCTATCCCCTCCTCCCTGCTTCTATGAGGGTATTCCTCCACCCACCCACCTACTCCTCTATCCCAGTCCTCATTTCCTCTACACTGGGGCATCTATTAACCCTTCAAAAGACCAAGGACCTCTCCTCCCACTGATGCCTGGAAGGCCATTCTCTACTACATATGCACCTGGGAGTCATGTGTACTCCTTGGTTGGTAACTTAGTTCCTGGGAGCTCTGGAGGGTCTGGTTGGTTGATATTGTTGTTCTTCCTATGGGGTTGCAAACCCCTTCAGCTCCTTCAGTCCTCTCTCACTCCCCCACTGGGTACCCCACACTCAGTGCAATGGTTGGCTGTGAGCAACCACCTTTGTATTTGTAAGGTTCTGGAAGGGTCTCTCAGGGGATAGCTATATCAGGCTCCTTTCAGCAAGCGTTTCTTGGCATCCACAATAGTGTCAGAGTTTGGAGCCTGTATTTGGAATGGATCCCCAGGTGGGGCAGTCTCTGAATGGCCTTTCCTTCAGTCTCTGCTATGCATTTTGTCTCCATATTTGCTCCTGTGAGTATTTTGTTCCCCTTTCTAAGAAGGACTGAAGAATCCTTCTTGAGCTTCATGTGGTCTATGAATTATATCTTGGGTATTTGAAGCTTCTGGGTTAATATCCACTTTCCTGAGGTGAGTGAGCCTGAGATAGCAAACTGACCCAGGTGTAGCCTGGGAGTGGCCAGAAGATGTCTGCCATGCATGTCCAGTAAATGACCACAGTTACTTTTAAGAGGCAATCTGTCTTGAGCCATGGATGGATTTAAAAAGTCTAGCACCTGTGGAATGCAAAAGGGCTAAAATCTACTGGCTTATGGTTATAACGTTACAACAAATTCGCTCAACTTACTCAAAAGTCTTAGAGGAAAGACCAGTAACACTGACTGAGACAAAGAATGAAGACTGACTGTCTCAGTAGAAGGTGAGTTCCAGAAGCAATCTTGTTCATGAAGTTTATTGGTTATGTGGCCCATAACTTCCTGAGCTCAAGCTAGCACATCTCCATTCTTCTGATGACAAACTCACAACACCCTCAGCATCTAACAGTATGATTTTTCCCTGTGCACAGTAGAATGAAGAGGAAAAGAATTGAATAGTTACAGGAATCTTATGTGTTGGTCTGCACAGAAAGTAAGATGTTGTTCCAGGGAGTCCCTTTAATTGTAGAAGTTTGGTTCTTTGGCCAGTTCAGGAAGTTAATTTTCTGTGCTCTATACTCCAGCCATTGGTCATTTACAGAGCACAGGCTGAGCTCCAGCCTGCCTAGAAATCTCTGGGTACCTTAAACCAATTATAAGTCTTCTCTCCTGTTACAGATTTCAAAATGTATCTGGGATAATGTCAACCAGCATGGAGAATGGGTTTCACTCCTCAAATAAAACAGCAGTGACCTCCTTACCCTCAATTTCCCCTGGATGTCAGCATACCCCTCCACAGGGGGACGGAGTATATAAATTTAATCTGGTTGTTCATATCAGAGTTGAATGGAGGGATGGGTCAGTTGTCACTCTGGGCATGACAAGCTCACAGACTTGTTATTATTGGGCAGTGGAGCACAAGCTGTTGTTAGATTCATCAACATCACCAGAGGAAGGCAGGGAGGAGTCGAGGAGTCCCCACAGGATTAGCTTCCTTAAAATGGCTTTCACAATTGGAGAGAAAGCAAACTGCTAAATAGTCAGTATGCCTGATCCACTTGATAGATTCTTTTTTTTTTTTTTTTGCCAGCTTTATTTTAATTTTTTATTGGATATTTTCTTTGTTTATATTTCAAATGTTATCGATTTTCCTGGTTTCCCTGCTCCTGGAACTCCCCTATTCCATCCTTCATCCCCCTGCTTCTATGAGGGTGTTCTTCTACCCACCCACCCACTCCCACTTCCTCACCCTCGATTCCCCTACACTGGGACATCTATCAACCCTTCATAGGACCAAGGACCTCTCCTCCCATTGATGCCTGGCAAGGCCATTCTCTGCTACATATGCAGCTGGGAGCCATGTGTACTCCTTGGTTGGTAGCTTACTCCCTGGGAGTTCTGGAGGATCTGGTTGGTTGATATTGTTGTTCTTCCTGTGGGGTTGCCATCCCCTTCAGTTCTTTCAGTCCTTTCTCTAACTCCCACACTGGGAACCCTGTGCTCAGTGCAATGGTTGACTGTGAGCATCCACCTCTGTATTTGTAAGGCTCTGGCAGATCCTCTCAGGAGATGGCCATATCAGACTCCTTTCATCATACACTTCTTGGCATACACAATAGTGTCTGGATTTGGTACTGTATATGGGATGAAACCCCAGGTAGGGCAGTCTCTGGATGACCTTTCCTTCAGTCTCTGCTCTACACTTTATCTCCATACTTGCTCCTATGAGTATTTTGTTCCCCTTCTAAGAAGGACTAAAGCATCCACACTTTGATCTTTCTTCATCTTGAGCTTCATGTGGGGTCTGTGAATTGTATCTTGGGTATTTGAAGATTTTGGGCTAATATCCATTTGTCAGTGAGTGCATACCATGCATGTTCTTTTGTGATTGGGTTATCTCACTCACATTCTTATTCAATTATATTTTAGGAGATGAGGAAAGGCTTTGGCATCTGTGGCTTTCCCTCTCCCTCTCTTTAGATCTCATGATACATGCTTGTCTAAAGGAAGGAAATGTGACCCATGGACTAGCAACAGCTTTAGCTACCCAAGGAAATGTTATAAATGCAGACAGTCTCAGGCTGATCCAGACCTTAGGAGCCTGAATCTTCATGTTAATCAGGTTCTTAGATGATCTTCCATGCTGTTTGGAATATCTAGCTTAATTAGATACTTGTGACTCTATTGTGTGACTCTAGTGCACTAACTTTACTGAACATATTTTTGATTATAAACTTTTTCAGACAATTCAGCTGGATGTTCTTTTCCACAGGGAGCACTTTCATTTCCTCTACCTGGTACTTCTAGAATACTAGAGAAACCAAACACACATTGAATGGTCAGGAAATAAAAGTTCAATTTCTCTTTGGTTTAATTCCTGATTTGTTCATGCTCAAGACCAGGGTTGTTTTCATGACTTAGTTGTTGTTGTTGTTGGTGGTGGTGGTGGTGGTGGTGGTGTGTGTGTATGTTTGTGTGTATGTATGTATGTGTGTATGTATGTATGTATGTATGTATGTATGTATGTATGTATGTGTTACCTGCATAAACCCAAGCATTCTACAATATACTAGGTGACATTTTGGTAAGGTATTTAACCTCTTTGCAGCACCCCCTTTCATTACTCTGAAAATTACTCTTTGCCATAGATATGCGTGCTATGTTTTTCTAGAGCAAACTATAAATAAGGTTAAAAGTCAAACTGATGACATGAATGACCACTCTCTACTCATGGCTACTTGGTCTTCTGCTCATTAACTCTTCTACCTGCTTTGTCCCCCACACTATTAGACTGCTTATTCCAAGAAGGACCTAGATGTAGCAGGTGGTGAAGACAGATACTAGGTAGTATATCATTCCTCCATTTACAAAAAGCTAATGGTGCTGGACACTGGAAAGGATTCTGGGAGAAAGATTGTAGTGGAAGCTCATTGGTTCCTGGATGAAACAGAACTGGAGAGTTCTTCTGGAGTCAACCTTTAGTTTCCCTTTTTCCTCCAGTGTCTCTTTTCTCCTCTGACTTCTTGGTGACCAAGGTCTTGAACATGGACTATTCTATCAGTTACTGAAGCCCAAAGAGTTGTCACTGTCATTCAGTCAAACATGAAGTGAATCCCAGTGAGGAATGAGTGAAATTTCTACGCACAACATGTTAGGACTGAAGCCTTAGCATCAGTGTAGGATGGTGAAATAAGAGTGGGTTTTGGAACCAAAGTTGCTGGATCTGAATTATGGCCTTTATATATTATTTTTGTTGATTTTAAAGGTACAGGATCTAGTTTCTTGACCTCTCCAAGCCTAATTGCTAAGTCTTTTCCAAATGAGATTCTAAGAACTTTTACTGTAATGGTTACAGCACATACCTCCCATATCAGACATCTATTAGGCACTAAGTAAATACTGATTTCACCAAATAGATTTTGAATACAGTTTTAAAATCATTATGAAATAGAACAATATGAGCCTTGGTTGTACTGCTAAGTAGCTGAAAGTCTTGACACAAACATTAAAGGTACACACACACACACACACACACACACTTTTTCCTTTGGACTTCAAACTTAGAAAATTGTTTTGCTAGTTTTCTATAGTAAATGATGTGTTTATAATTCTCTAAATGTTACATGGACACATATATGTGTGTATATAACTTACACATGCACTAATAAATATTAATCTGCAGTCACTTTCTATATAAAGATAAAAACTCAAAAGATAATACAGTACTTTAAATAAATAATGGCTTTGCATAAAGAGGATTTCAGACTTGCTTATTCCAGGGTTCTCCAGGCTTATTTTAACCCTTCACTTTTTAATAAAATGCCTATTAACATCTTGAATTTTCTTAGCATTGTTCAACTCAAAGTTGCACCAAAATCCTTGGCTTTCAGAGGAAAGGTGGCCACCTGTGAGGGCTCTGCCTGCCAGAGTAGGTGATAGTATCATATTATATCCAGGGTCCCTCAGTGGCTAGTCTGTGCAGGTGAGTGAATAAACTGCAGAGGCAACACATCTTCTGGGACAGGCCCTGTTTTGGGCCTACATCTTCAGC